>NC_085137.1:29574778-29674778 GCF_035046485.1 Aedes albopictus
AAACTATTTGAAAGAACCCTATATCCAGACAACCAGGAGTCGCATAAGAAACCACGCTGTACATCCTATAAAGTACTATTTTAAGTCACTATCGCATATATGTATGGCTGACGGACAATTTGCATCGCATATGATGTTATTTTTTGAACTTACTACGATGAATCAGGTTATGTCCTATAAGAATACAAATCAACTTTTATAAGGTATGAGTACATCGTAGTAGATGATGTGCTGATGTTTTATTGCGATGAACATTACTTATTTGCAAAAGCATGCAAGCGAACTCGCAAATTGTCAAATGAACTCGCATAATAGCGTACTGCGATGATTATACGACTTCGCTTGGTATTTTTCTTATTGTGTCAGTTTTCCTCGCATTGGTGTATGGATGAAATCGCATAAAAGTACAAATAAAGTCGTTAAAGTGTACATACAAACTCGCATAAGCTAGAAGCGTTTATGTTGACATAATGCGATTAGATATGTGATAACAATTAAAGAGTTTCGGTTGGACTGTGGATGAAGTGCCAAAAAACTACAAGAAAGTGAAGAGCCATGATTGTGGTTACAAATTCGTCATTATTTGATCTGAAAATCAACAATGGAAGGCGCTAGCCAGAGAGGGGCAGCAAAAACTGTGCGGGAAACGGTGTTCCGTCGTTTTAGCCTGCCAAACACACAATGCGCAAGTGGACCAAGTACATTCCAACAAACACTGAGGTGAGTTAGAATATTATAATAATTATTCAGCTTGTTTAATAAGTAGCGTTTGGTGTTGTGTATGAAGTGTGGCTCGACAATCCAGAGGTCATTAGTTCGATATCGAGCTGACAAGATTTTTTTTTAATATTACTAAATCGCATAAGATGCTGAATCACGTCGCATTAGTGCACACGGTGCATCGCATAAGATATCGCTTTAAGTCATATAGCGTTATTATTATTACGTCAATGCACGTATAGCGTCTCCACTTTTGTGCAAATAAGGCACTTTTACTGCATCTTATGCGATGTAACTTTAATGCATAAAAATACGTATAACATGAACATAAACTTCATTATACGTGCAAATTGGTTGACTGGATACTTAACGATTTTTCTTATATTCCTGTTAGCTTGGTTTTTTTTTGCAGCTGTAGCATTCAAGTGTTTATGATAGTCTTGCTTCCACCTTTCAATCATCAATATTTTTATGTAATTTGCTGTGCTTGATGGTAGTACCTCAACTGCTCTTGCTCATCTCATCCAGGTGCTATTTCCAAGAATTATAATCTCCTAACACGTTGTACACAATGATAGACATCAAACCATATGACCCACTCTGGGGTGGCCCACGAAAACGACCTCGAAAATCCATCGTCCGAACAAGCCGATCTTTCCGTTACACCAATTCCAGTGCGTCGTCGCGTCGTCATCGTCGTATAAATGTCCCCCGGAAGACAAACTCAGTCAGCCCAACTGGTCCGCGGCGGAGAGGCCATTCGCCACTAATTATTAAAAATAAAAACCAACTAAGGCCTCGTGCACCTGATTTATGGATTTGACCTATTTCGAAATCTTCTCCGGAGGGAAATTACTCTTCCGGCTCATCCACCGACTCATGAACGGTCGCTCGCTCGTTCGCGCTGATCGACTACGCCTGGCTGCCCACCCAGACTTGTCTTGGTTGGTAATACAGTTCCGCCGGTTGACCACCGCCCGGCACCCTCGCCCGCCATCACCGCTCAGCTCATTAGATACATGCGTACAGTCGTCAGTACACCGACCGGTTGACTGATGTTCGAATGGTTGTAATAATGATAAAACATTGAAATTAACTAGCGTCAAATAGATGCTGGTTGGTTGGAGGCGGTCGGCGCGTCAGCGTCGCGTCGGCGTATGTGATGCTTTGGGTGTAGATTGCAAGGTTTAGATTAGTTAGTCGTCGTCGTTGTCGTTGTCGGTTTTCTTGGTCACCACAATAGCCACCTCATAGAGCACTATTAATGTTTGTGCAACTTGTCTAGTTAGTGCAGCGTTCAATTTCAAACGAGGAGTCAGGTTACCTGCCCGTTTGTTGTTGGCCGAGTCCGAGATCTTCAAGATAATTAGGTTAATCGACCTTCAAAAGTAAACCGTAAACCTGCGCAGACAAAACGCGCGCACGAGAGAGGCATGTATTCCTTCAACAAACCAGATGAAGGTTAATGTTCGGTCGGTGTGTAACCAAATTGATTGGATCAAGAAAAAAAATCGCTCTAAAGACTTACGTACGAGATGGCCGTAGTCGCATGATGTGGAAGCAGCGAGAAAATAACGATACCGTTTCAGCCATGGCCAGGGTCGTCCGGGGGAAAATTGGCGACCTCGGTCCAGTGATAATGACCGAAAGCGGCGCGTGATGATGAAGAGTAGTGAACACGGAGTGAAGAAGATGAAGACCAGAATGATCACTGCACTGGTGAGACGGTGGTGTCACAAACTGCTTCATTAAAAATGATTGCTCCCGCTTTCCAGTGAACAGGTTTTCAGTTTTCGGAGGGAAAATGGGAACATTTCCGGAACAGATGCTCTTTTGGAGGATGCACTCATCCTGGAGGAACGTATCATTATGCGAGTAAAGCATCATCTGAGAAATTGTTCGTACACAACATGATTTCAGATTTTCAATCAAGTTCCATGTTGATTCTATGTAGACTTAAAAGTCACAGAGAATAGATCAGAACTGGTACACTTCTTCCTCATTCATGCTTTTTGTTGTTGTTAGAATATAGACATTGATTAATATACCATCACCAAAAAAATAGTCATATATACCCCATAGCCTGAGATAGTGCCTTCAAATTTTCGCATTTTTTTCCTATCGCACCCTGTACACTGAAACTCCGTTAAACTCACCAGAGAGCCTTAAAACCCTCTAAAACCCTCTGCAACCTCCTAAAATATCATGAGACGCTAGGGTTCGCCTCTAGAATCTAGGATCTCTTCTGGAATCTGGGATCTTATATGGAGTCTGGGATTCCATCTGGAATCTCATCTGGTATCTAGGATTTCATCTGCAATCTGTGATCTCATCTTGAAGCTTGGATCTCATTTGCAATCTGGGATTTCATCTGAAGTTTGGAACCCAGTGAAATGTAGCTTCCAAACTGGAATCTACGATCCTATTTAGGATTTAAATCTGGCATCTAAGAGCTCATCTGGAATTAAGGATTTCATCTGGAATCAGGGATCTAACCTGGGATCTCATCTGGGACTCTATCTGGCAACTGGAATCTAGAATCACATCTGGAATCTTGAATGCAATATGGGATCTCCTCTGGTATCTGAGATCCAATCTGGAATTTGGGATCTCATTTGGAATTTAGGATATCATCTGGAATGCAATCTGTGATCTCATCTGGGTGATTCAATCATGGATCTCATCTGGAATTCTGGGTTTCATCTGCAATGAGTGATACAATGTGAGAACTTAAATGTGATCTGCGATCCCATTTGCAATTAAGGATCTCATCTGGAATCTAGAATCTCTTCTGGAATCTAATCTGTGATCTGATCTGAATTCTGGGATCTCATCTGGACTTTGGGATCTCATTTGCAGTCTGGGATCTCATCTTCCCAGATCTGGAATCTGAAATCCAAAATATCATCTGGAATCTTGGATCCAATCATGGATCCCATTTGGAATTTTGGATTTGGATGGAACCTGGAATCTATGATCTGGTATCCAATCTGTGATCTGATCTGTCGTCTGTGATCTGATCTGTAGTCTGGGATCTCATATGGAATTTAGGATCTCATTTGCAGTCTGGGATCTCATCTGAGATCCTAACTGGAATCTGGAATCTTGGATCTCATCTGGAATCTTGGATTCAATCTGGGATCTCATCTCATCACACCTAGAATTTGAGATCTCATCTGAAGTCTAGGATCTCATCTGGAATTTGAGATGTAATCTTGGAATATAATCAGAAATCTACTATTTCGTTTGGTATCTGCGATCTGTTCTGAAATGTAGACCGTGACTGTTTTGTAAGGAGTCATCCGTGAATGACGTAGCATTTTAGGGAGGAGTGGGGAGTCTCTGATGATTCTACGAACCATGTACTAGGTATGGAAAAATAGGCTACGAGGGGGGAGGGGTGTCAAAAATCGACAAAAAAAATGCTACGTCATTTATGGACAGGCCTAACCATGTGTATTGCTTGGAACTCATCTGGAGTGTGAGATTTCATCTGGAATCTCGGATCCCATCTGAAATCTGGGATCTCATCTGGAATCTGGCATCCAATCTGAAATCTGTGACTTATTGTTGAAAGGAATAATTGCTGTTGGGAGAAATTCTCAAAGTCAGACGCCTCTCCTGATATTTTTACAACTCAGACCAGTTCAATCATGGTGAAATCAGAGCTGGTTACTGAAGGCTTCCAAATTCCAGCATCGTAGGGTTTTTTTTCTGGCGGGCAATCGATCTTAGTTTTCTCATCAAAAGAAAAACAATAATGAAGTATTATGAAAAACTGTGGGTACTTTAATTTAAAAATGTTGTCGCTTCTAAAACAAAACATAATTTACATTCTTGATCAAGGAAAGTATGAATCGAAGGACCAGTAATTTCATGGACCTAAGGCCTGTAGGGGTTGTTTGGAGATTCAATATGGAATTTCTCCAATAATTTCTCAAAGAATAATGTACAAAAAATTATTCTCCAACAGTCGCTCATAAAGCCACCTCACGGAATTCCTCCAGGTATTCCCCAGAGATTCCTTCAGGAACTCCTTCAACGTTTGCTTCAGAAACTGGTTCGGAGAATTTTGTTCAGGAATCTCTTCAAGGAATTTTCAAAAAAAAAACATTTAGAAATCTCCAGAGGTCACCTTGAAGAATTACTCCAGATTGTGTATGAAATTTCAAAAAGCACTTCTGCTAAAAGCTGTTGAAAAATATCTGAAAGAATTGCTGGAGAAATCTCCGAAGAAATCCCAGGAGATACCTCTGAAGAAACCGCAGCACATATTCCAAAAATAAACCCTCTAAAAATTTCTTCAGTAACCCCCGTAAAAACTTTCCAAGGGAACCCTGGTGGAATTTAAAAGAAACCCTTAAAAGAGTTTAAAAAAATGCTGAAATGTTTTTGAAAATAATAAAAAAAAAATCAATAGAAAAATTTCCAACGAAACCCTTTGTTGTCACTCATGAAGAAAGCAACTAAACTACTCTGGAGATATTTTTGAAGTAATTCCTGAAGAAGCTTTAGAAGGACCCGTGGGGCAATTTCTGAAGGAATTGCCAGAATATCTAAAAGAATCCCTGGGAAATTTCTGAAATAGTTCTAGAAGGAGTAGCCGAAGAAAATCCTGGAAGAACATTTGGAAATACTTTTTAAGAAAATTTTCTGGGACAATGCTATACAAAAATTCGTGGAGAATTTTTGAAAGACTTTCGAAAATCCGGAGGAATTCCTGAACGTATTATTGAATAAATTCATGAAGAAATTTCTGGAGCAATATTTAATACTTTGTAAGGATTCCCAGAAAAACCTCACGAGAAACTTCCAAAAGAATTTCTGTAAAAGTTTCTAGGAATTATTTCTAAAGAAATTTTCAAATCTTTTACAGAAACCGAGCAAAAATTTATAAAAGTAATCTATGAAAGAAATAATGTAGCATCCTCTCGCGGAAATACATGGAGGAATACTCCTGAAGGAATCTCCGTATGGTTTGGTTCACAATTTTATGAAAGTACTATAAAAAATCACAAAAGAATTTCTGGAGGAATACTTGCTGAAATTATTTGAAGAAATTTATTGAAGAATCCTTGAAAGAATTTTTAAAGAAATTCCTCAAAGTATTCATTGATAACTCTATAAAAAGAACTCCTGAAATTGTTTCTGAAGATAGAACATCCATAAATTATGTCACACTCTGACGAAATCCATATTTAAAGAAATCCCAAAAGATTTTTTTTTAAATGTGAATTCTTAATATCATAAAAAACCGCTGTCCGTAATACGTGGATGCTTTTCTGAAAGAATTCCCGAAGAAACCCCTAAAGCAAATCATAGCGGAAATTATTAAGCATGAAAGGTTTTCTAGAAGAATTTCTGTAGAAGATTCTAGGAATTATTTTTGAAGAAAGTTCTGAATCTTTTTAAGAAACCGAGAAAAAATTCTTGAAGGTATCCTATGAGTTTATAGTCCATTCAAAGCATATTTTTCTACGAAACTCCACGTGTGTGGCACAACCAATATTAATGAAACAAACAGTCCGCGTTTACCAGTCACTACCACCATCAAATCACAAAGTCAAATGACTGCAAATTAAATTATGCAGAAATTCTACTTCTCGAACCTCTCCCATTCCTTCTCCACGACCCTCTCCGCGCATAACTTGATCGGCTTTTGCTTTCAGAAAAAAAAGCACTTCATTCAACACAATAAAGAACCTATATAGGGACCGCGCCGCCGCAACCCGGTTGACCTGGCACTGGCAGACACGCCGACCGAGTCCAACCGGCCGCCTTTTGAAAAGTCCCGCACTGCAGCCGCAGTTAGTCAGTGCCTAGTAGCGGAGGAGACATTTGAAGTCCGCGTCGTGGCGCGTCTAAAACTGTTTGCGATTAATCCGCACCGGCTAGAGCTGCCGGTGGTGCTAAACGCACCGCGCGTTTAGCATTTAGTTTATGTTCCGCCGCCGCGCCGCTCCCTCTAGCTTTGACGTCTTCGACTCCACCAAGAGTAATTCGAAACAAATCGGGTGCGCCGGCATGGTGCTGTTACAGCGCTGGAGAAGTCAAAGTCGGTTGATCAGTTTAAGCTGTCTGCGTCTGTCCTAACTTACATATTTAGATATATTTAATATATGTGGCAGATTTATAAGGCATCTGGCAAAGTTCAATTCAGTGTATTTCTGGATTCAAAATTGAGGTGCGGTCATTTTCGCAAAGTTCAGTTCAGTGATGTAAATAGGGTCTTGTACCATTTGGGCAGGTGTACCTATTTTGGGCACTTGCCGCTATAACTAAGTTAATTTCAAACCGATTGATTTGAATTTCTGTATACAGTTAGGCACGTACAGTATCTAACTCATTGGTCATTACATAGATGATGGTGAACAGTGTAGTTTGTTGCTGCAGTGCAGTGATAAATTAATATCATTTTTTGTGTGAAATAGTGGATTTGCCGCTAGAATTTTATTTCTACCGCGAGCATAAAAGTGTTTTAAAGCAGGATAAGTAGGAGGCAATTGCCTCTGGTGCTTGTTCTTGTTCAATTTTGCATTTTTTTTTGCCCCGGCATCGGCTGGCGGCTGGTAAATTTTTGATTTGTTTGTCTCATCTGTGTTAGCGTTGCGTGCATGTTTTGTCTGTAGTATCGTGTATGTGGTAAGCTAAGCGAAATGGCTGAGTGTGTATGCGGTAGTTCTATACTACCATCGGACATACCAACAGCTTGCTCGATGTGTTCTAGAGTGTACCAGTACAAGTGCACTCCTCTGACGAAAGCTGTAGCAAAGCTTGTCAGTGAGAACGAAAATCTGCTATTCAAATGTAATGATTGTTTGTCGAGCCAGTGTTGTGGCGAGCAGAATTTGGCGCTTTCGACCGTCCAAAAGATCGAAGAGGAAATGAAGAAGATTTCTTCTATTTCTGAGTCGATCAGTGGCGTTCGAGAGCAAATTGCTGCTCAGATAAACGACGCGTTGAAGGCCGGGATGGAAGAATTGGGGAGAAAGATAAATAGTGCTATGGAAAAGGCTGTTTTTGAATTGAGTAAATCTGTGAGCAATGAGTTGGAAAGTATGAAATGTTCATTTTTTGAATTCAATTCGTCTAAAAAAGTAGCTGCAATGAATGTTCAGCAATGTACATCAAGAACGGCTTCGGAGCCGAGCCTGAGTCCCAGAGGCAAAAAGCGAAAGGTTCAGGAAGACGCGGACGCGACGTCTGATGATGTTTTTGTTGAAAGTATTAGTTTCGCGGATGTAGTCAAAAGTAATACTGGGACTAAAAGTAAGAAAAAAAGTTACAGGAAGAAAAGCACTGCGAATGAAGAAGTGTCTCGTAAGGCTCGTCCGGTCATTGTGATCAAGCCTAAGGAGTCCAACCAGAGTAGCGAGGATACTCGCAAAATTTTGAATAGTAAATTAGATCCGAAAAAACACAAAATCAGTAACTTTAGAAACGGGAAAGATGGCTCTATTATTGCTGAGTGTGCAACAGGCTACAATGTTAATGTTGTGAAAGATGGCATTCAAAGCGATTTGGGTGAAAACTACAATGCTGTTGTTCCTTCATCGGTGCCGAGGCTTAAAGTGAAGGGCATGAGCGAAAAGTTTTCCTCCGATGACTTCATTCAGATCTTAAAAGATCAAAATGAAGACATCGCTATCAATGAAATAAAAGTTATTAGAATGTATGAAAATCCACACCTTAAGTATAATAAATATAATGTGATAATTGAGGTCGATAAAGAAACTCATAGTTGTTTGTTGACGGCGGGAAAAGTTTTTATTAGGTTTGATCGTTGCCGTGTTGTTCCCGAGATCCATGTCTTGAGATGTTTCAAATGTGGAGAATTTGGGCACATGAGTATGAATTGCAAAAACTGTGAAGCATGCTCTAGATGCAGTGGAAGTCACAAGACATCGGAGTGTACGTCAACTGTTTTGAAATGTATTAGCTGTAACAAGATGAATATCGAGCGTAATATTAAATTGGACGATAACCACGGTGCATTCAGTCATGAATGTGAAGTTTTCAAGAAATTGTATAGAAAGAAAAAAAGCAGCCAACATTTCAATGAATAGCAACCAAGTTTCAGTAGCAATGTGAACCAGTTTGATATTTTGTATTTTAATATAGCCGGGTTAACTACAAACTACGTAGAATTACGTCAGATTGTAGAAGAAAAGCGTCCATTTTTAGTCTTTTTGTCAGAAACGCATATTATCGATGTGAATGCATTTGATCAGTATAGCATACCGGGATATAATGTAGCTGCTTGCGTATCACATTCAAGACACACTGGCGGAGTTGCTATTTATGTCAAAGAATCAGTTCAATACAAGCTTCTATTGAACGAGGTTTGTGAAGGCAATTGGTTCTTAGGCATTGCAGTTGTACGTGGCATGAAGATGGGTAATTATGGTGTTCTGTATCACTCCCCTAGTGCAAATGACCAGCGTTTTATTCAAATTTTAGAAAACTGGCTTGAGACGTTTTTAGATTCAAGTAAATGTAATGTACTTGCTGGTGATTTCAATATTAATTGGTGTGACAATCCGAACTCGAATCATTTGAAACGACTAGTAG
Organism: Aedes albopictus; assembly: GCF_035046485.1. Classification (NCBI taxonomy): domain Eukaryota; kingdom Metazoa; phylum Arthropoda; class Insecta; order Diptera; family Culicidae; genus Aedes; species Aedes albopictus. Next base: position 29,584,070 of record NC_085137.1, read on the forward strand.
ACTTTTATAACCTTACGCAAAAAGTAAATGATTTTACGCGTATTGCCCAACACAGTAAAACTCTCATTGATCATGTTTATTCAAATTTTGATTCTGTACGTGTTGTTCTAAGTCCTGATTTTAAAATAACAGACCATGAAACTTTAGTTATTAATATTGACGAAAATGATAGTGTAGATTGTAATGTTGTCAAATTAAAGTGTTGGAAGAAGTACTCGAAACAAGCGGTGTCGAGTCTTGTTGCAAGAAGTGTGGATTTTCATACTATCGGCGGTTCTTTAGATCAAAAATCAGCTGTTTTAACTGACGTCTTGAAAACCTGTACCAATCAACTAGTAGAGCATAAATATGTTTCAATCAAAAATACAAACAGCTGGTACAATTTGGATCTACTGCGTCTTAAACGCAATAGAGACAAACTGTACAAAAAATGGCGTAGAAATGAAAGTTTTCATAATTGGAGAAGGTACAAGGTCGTGCGTAATAAATACTCGCAATTAGTTAAACAAACTCGTTGCGGGTATGTTCAGAGGAAAATTGATCAGCATCAAAACAACAGCAAAGAGTTATGGAAAATTTTAAAGTCTTTGTTGAAACCTAGTAACTCAAAACCGCGGTCCATAACCTTTAATGGCACATTAGAAGAGTCTGAACAAAATATAGCGTGTAGATTTAATGAATATTTCGTCGATAGTGTTTCATCTATTAATCAATCAATTGCATTAGTAGATGAGCCTGATGAATTAAAACAGCCAATTAACGTCAATAGTAGATTTGAATCTTTTCACCCTATAACATTGGAAGAATTAAAAAATATTTGCTTTTCTATGGGCAAAACGAGCTGGCGTAGATAATGTAAATGCAAGAGTTATACAGGATTGCTTTGATGTCATCGGACACAATCTGCTGGACCTGATTAATGAATCGTTACAAACTGGGCACGTGCCACACGTTTGGAAGGAATCTTTGGTGATTCCTATTCAAAAAGTTGCTGGAACGATTAAAGCCGAAGAGTTTCGTCCCATCAATATGTTGCACACATTAGAGAAAATTTAAGAACTTGTTGTAAAAGGCCAGCTATTAGCATATTTAAATAGTTTTAATTTGCTAGTACCAGAGCAATCGGGATATCGGGAAGGTCATTCCTGTGAAACCGCATTGAATCTGGTGCTAGCGAAATGGAAAGAAAAACTAGAGCGTAAAGATACGATTGTTGCTGTTTTTTTGGATCTGAAACGCGCTTTTGAAACAATTTCTCGGCCCTTGTTGTTGAAAACAATAAAGCGCTTTGGATTTGCGGGTTCTGCATATAGATGGTTCGAAAGCTATTTGTGTGACAGAACCCAACGGACTACTTTCAATGATTCAATTTCGAGCCCCGTGGCGAACAGCCTTGGCGTACCACAGGGGAGTGTATTAGGGCCCGTTTTATTCATTATGTATATAAATGACATGCGTCGAGTCTTACGATTTTGCGATATCAATCTTTTTTCTGATGATACCGTTATATTCATTGCAGCCAAAGATCTAGGGGAAGCCGTTTCACAGATGAATGCAGATTTACGTTCTCTGAGTAAATGGTTGAAGTACAAACAGTTGAAATTGAACATAAGTAAAACTAAATTCATGGTCATTTCGCGGAATCGAGTAAACTATGAAGTCTCTGTAGAAATTGATAGTGAGACAATCGATCGCGTGCGCGAAATTAAATATCTTGGCGTGATTATTGATGACAGACTAAAGTTTGACGCTCACATCGACAATGTCATCAAGAAAATAGCCAAAAAGTATGGTATTCTATGTCGATTAAAAAACGATTTGACTATTGCTAGTAAAATACAGTTGTACAAATCAATCATTTCTCCACACATTGAGTTCTGCCCGTCCATTTTGTTCTTAGCTAATGAAACACAAATATCAAGGCTACAGCGTTTGCAAAATAAAATAATGCGGTTGATTTTAAGATGTAACAGATTCACTTCCTCAACCTTTTTGTTGGACGCCCTTCAGTGGTTGTCAGTGAAGCAAAGAATTGTGTATTTAACGTTGGTGTTCATTTTTAAATTAAAGAATGATATGCTACCTAGATATTTGTGTGACCGAATTGAAAGAGGAAGTGACATTCATAGTTATAACACTAGAAACGCGGATCAAATACGAACACCCTACTTTTTGCATGGTGCTTCACAAAATTCCTTGTATTATAAAGGTATAAATGTTTTCAATTCAATGCCTGACCACATCACGAATGCAGTAACTCTACCACAGTTTAAGAGACTATGTATTTCACACGTAAAAGCAGCTTTTTGAACAGCTACTCTGTTGACTTTTTATTTTTGACTAGATTTTGTATCTTGACGAAGTTTACCAACGGATATTTTGTGTGGACAATTTATATTTTTGTAATAGGAGGCACAAACAAACTATAATGGTCGCCCCGATGATGATGATGGATTTTATATTTTTTGACGTAGTATTATTAACTGAACTTATTTTGTGTAGTCTACAAAAGTTTGAGTCTCGCGCGCGGTGACAGGTATAAATGACATTTTTGTATTTATTTATTATGTGGAATATTTGTACTGTTGAAGGATTCTGTAGATTAGTAGTGAGTTGTCTAGTTGAATGTCGGGAATTTCTTGAGAATGAGAATATTGCCGACTGTTTTGACATCGCGCGAACGTTATCAATCCTCGCAATATTTTTGATTTTCTGATCTTTCATGATCACTAGTAACGCTTGCAAACATCTGTAGTTGAGAGCAGCAGTATTTTGAAATTTATGTTTTTGCTGTATAGTATGACAAATTATAATGTTGTTTATATCTGTAGAAAGAATCAGACCGTATTTAGTTTGCAAATCTGATTTCAATGATCATAATTAATAATTATCTTAAAGATATATCGTCTAACTCAAACCTTTGTAGGGGTATGTGGCGGGACCATCATCATCATCATCATCATCATCAACTCTATAAAAAAAACTCAAATCAATCGGTTTCAAATTGACTAAGTTATAGCGGCAAGTGCCCAAAATAGGTACACCTGCCCAAATGGTACAAGACCCTATTACTGAAACAAAAATTATGTGTCATTATTATTTGGTTCGTTAGTGCAGTTGGTAAAAGCACTTGCCTATCGTTTTAGGGTCGTGAGTTCAAATCCCACATGAGCTGCAGATTTTTTTTTTTTTCATAATTTAAACAATAATTTACAAATACAGTCGGATCTCCTATACAGTACGAGAAATAAGTTTAAAGACAGAGCCGTTTTCTATACAGAATAATTATGTTTAGGGATCAAAATCTTTTTCTCTGGCGATTTTTTAGTTTTAGGAATCAAAATCTATTTTTCTAGCGATTCAATTGTTGTGGAATTTTGGCTGCAACCTTAAAATAATTAGAATTTTGGCTAGTAATATAAATCATCATCCATGCAAACGTTTACATCGACTTTTTAGATTCAAATAAGTATAAAGACACGATTTTCATACAAAAAAGTGTCTTTATACTCATTTGAATCTGAAAAGTCGATGCAAACATTTGCATGGACGATGATTTATATTACTAACCAAAATTCTAATTATTTTAAGGTTTCAGCCAAAATTGCATAACAATCGAATCGCTAGATAAACATATTTTGATTCTTAAACATGATTATTTTGTATGGAAAACGGCTCTGTCTTTATACTTATTTCTCACGCTGCCAACCACTTTACGCCCACCGCGTTTTCCAGGCTGTCTTCCAACCAATTGAGTTATTTTTCTGTATGTGATGAGTCTATAATAAGCTCTAACTTCGCAAAAAAAAAGAAGCTGGGTTGGATGCAAGACAGCTGAGAAATGGCGGTGGCGTAAAGTAGGTGGCAGCGTCTAAAAGGAGACTCGACTGTATGTACGTTGAGTTCATTGAAAAACATAATTGACCACTGGATTGGTATACCGAAACTTTGCACTTTCAATAAGTAAAAATTTTGACTGTCAAATCTGTGATTAACAGTCATCATCGTGCCTGTCACTCAAAAAGTGTCAGAATGTGTAACAAAAAAAAAAAATACAAGTACTTACAAGTTAATAAAAAAATATAAAACTTACAGTTAATAATGTAGGAAGTACTTATAATACACTATGCTGAGAAGCAGACACAAGGAAAAAAAAATGTGGTAGATAGTTTAGACATGGACAGAAATTCTAAATAGCTGGCATTCAAAGCTTAAACTCATTTCAATGCTCTGAATAATTTCTGGAGAATGTCCTTAAAGAGTATGAGCGCGTCGTTAAATGAACACTCATTCGAAACACCGAAAACCAGTCGCACCATCAAAAAGGATTGCCTGACTGGAACGTGGAACGTGACTTCTAGATATCAAAAAATCAGAACTAGAAAAGTTGTTCTATTTCATGATGACTCAGTCCCTGCCTGTCTGTCCTTATCTTGCCTTGCCGTCATCACACATTATTATCCATCCAAACGCAAGCCGGTTCGTGACAAAACCACAGAGCGGTCATCATTCTCATTTAGGTACTTTGGCTCCGGTCGTTGTCACCGCGCTTTCGTCGTCGTCGTCGGGGGTTGCAAATATGCAAAAATTCAGCACTCAAAATGCTTTCAACTCTAGCGATCGATGTGCGATAGATGATTGAATGGTTCATCAACCGGCTGGCAGCTAGTCACTTTTGCAGATAAATAATAGCTGTCGATGACTTCAAACGGATTTTGCCGTTTATTTTCTTTTCGGAAACTGGATCTATTAGTCGACCACACCCCTCCGAGGCGGATTAGGAGTCCATTGATCCTAGATGTCTTCTATACGTATTGTGGTGAATATTGACATCGGTCGCACTCGATTGGGCAATGTGCTACAGGCGACGCGGATCATGACAATGATTAGGGTGTATATTTTCCAAACTCAAATAACTTTAAAGAAAAACTTTCAAAGTTATCGATAATAAAATAATAATCAATATTTTATCATCAAATCTACCGTATTTTTCTCAAACTAAATAGCATTCTTCAGATCAAGTAACTGAAAGTCAATGCAGATCTTTCCAACAGCTCCTGTTTCTCATTCAAGAGTGTTCTCGTTAATTAGCTTAACAAAAAATAAAAGCAAATAATAAAAAATAAAAACGAAAAATTACTAACAAATTACTAAAAATTTCAAAGACTTTCGCAAATCAAGTCACACTATAATACAGATTCAACCAGTGCCACCCAAGGTATTCCTGATGCTCATTCAATAGTATATATAACAACCCAGTTAAAAGAATTCAAATGATAAAAAGAAACAAAAATTTAAAATTTTCAAAAAATTAAAAAAAAAATAAAAATGTTTCCTTTTGAAGACTTTTCTTAAACTTAGTCATGACATACCGCTGATTTTACCGACGAAATCTAATTACCCCCTATCTATCTATGTCGTTATCAACCCAGCTAACAAAATATAAAAATAAATAAATTAAAATAAAAAAAGATTATTTTCAAACTACGTCACACCCTACAGCTAACCCTACCGACGACACTCAAGAACCCCCTGTTTCCCGTTGTTCAAGAGTGTCACCACCACCAACTTGGTAGTGGGCAATTTGTTGTTCATTTGGTCGCATTTGGTCATTCGCGCAGAATTTGTGCCCGCCGGCCGGGCAGCCTCCGAACTGACTGGCGGCTTTAATAAACCGTTAGCTGCGCCGCCACCACCATGGTGGTGGGTGCACTTTTTCCCGTCACTTTGTCGCATTTTTGCAGTGGTCAGTGTCCGCCGCCCGGTGCTACTCGCTCTCACTGCATGTGTCCGGTTTTTCGACTAAACTGGTTGCCCTCTGCAAATTGGCAGGGTCACTCCCCATATGGTATGGTTTGGGGCGTTCTGAGGATTATGGTAGGTGTACTGCAAAGGGTTTTGTTACATTTCGTAAGCAATCCAATATAGGGTGACATAGGGTATTAGCGGCAAGTTTGTTCTCTTCGTCATGTCGTTTTTGTCGACCAAATTGTCTGAAACTTGGTCATATAATGGGGCTGTCCATAAACCACGTGGTCATTTTTTTGGGACTTCTCAACCGCCCCCCCCCCCCCCCGCGTGGTCATTAGTCCATACAAAAAATTTTATTCGTCCATACAAAATGGTAATCGACCGAACCCCCCCCCCCCCCCCTCATCATGACCACGTGGTTTATGGACAGCCCCAATGTAGCTTGGTTAGGAAGAATTTGAGGCCAACTTTGAGTTCAACAGGTTGCAAAAAAAAACTCTTGACGAAGAGAACAAAACTGCAGAAAATATAAAAATTCCCCTATATATACCACATTTAGTTCACCACTGGAATGCGAACTGCGACTTCATAAGTGCGAAAACGTAAATAAAAGTGCGCGATTGCATCAAATCAGGTTGACGTCTTCGGCGCACTATTCCTTCAATCTATTGTTAACAAGTGCTCTGAAGACACCGAGTTGGTTTGATGCAATCCCGCACTTTTATTAGCGTTTTCGCACTCGTGAAAACTAGTGCGATAGTTACGTGGTGAACTAAATGCGCTATATTTCAGCGCAAACTTACAATGCTTTAAAAGATCTTTTTTTTTTCTTTTTATTCGTAAATTTCAACTTCAGGCTAACTCTTCTTTAGCTTTATATAACCTTTTCGGCGTATTATTTAGAAGAGTTTTGTTTCAAATTTCTGTTCAAAATTGCAGAAGAAATTTGTTAAACACAAACAATTATTCTCCCAACAAATCTTGAGAGGATTAGTTTTGAAAACATATTCAGAAAAAAAAACTAGGATAAACTTTCGTCCTACATTTATGTTTAGAAATTACACAATAAATTCTCTTCTAAATAAAGTCAAACTTCATCAGGATCGTAGCATAGATTACCGCTAAAATTACTTTCGTTGTTACGTGACATTTTGTCAGAAGTTTTGTCGAAAAACTATCTGGAAATTCACCAGAAACTTCCCTAGTAATTGCGTTAGAACTTTTTGAGTACCTCAAAACATGGAAATCGTCCACCATTTTTTTTTTCCAAAGATTGTACCAGGGATTTCACTGGAAATTCTTTAGAACCTTTTGCAAAAACTACTCCAGCAATTACGCTACAAATTTTACTAGAAATATCTCAAACATTTCTACTATGAATTCTTCTTGAAATTTCTTTCCAGACTATGTCATGAATTTGATTAAATCTTTAGAATCTTGTGTACACTCAAGAAAATTGTTTTATTTATAATTTATTCTGTCATTTTTTTCATATAAGAATTCCAAACATCTATTATGAATGAGTTATAGTGGGTACCTAGGTGGGTACCTTTTTTTCTTGTTACGGTAATCTTGCTATATTCAAATTCTATCAAAATTTGAAAATCCGGCTCTGGTTTTACGTAAGCTTCAGTGTATTTTTTTATATTTTTATAAATATTTTATATTTTTATATATTTTTTTAACAGATCCCATTTGATTCCCTACCGTTTTTTCTTACACTTTTTCTCTGTAGGGGAAGATTCAAATATTACGTCGGGCCCATATAGCCGAGGCGGTAAACGCACGGGTATTCAGCATGACCATGCTGAGGGTGACGGGTTCGATTCCCGGTCGGTCCAGGATCTATTCGTAAAGGAAATTTCCTTGACTTCCTTGGGCATAGAGTATCTTCGTGCCTGCCACACGATATACACATGCAAAATGGTCATTGGCAGAGGAAGCTCTCAGTTAATAACTGTGGAAGTGCTCATAGAATACTAAGCTGAGAAGCAGGCTTTGTCCCAGTGAGGATGTTACGCCAAGAAGAGAGAGAGAGAGAGTCCATCGTTTTTCAAGATTTCTAGACCCACCTCCCCCCTCTGTCACGCAATTTACCTATACGTACTGTCACACTTTTCTAGACACCCTCTCCCCCCCAAATGTTGGACGTAATTTTTGGACGTTCCCTAGCGAATGGATTCTGTGTTACAGATGTTCAAAAACATTGATCTCAAAAACACATATACCCTTCCAAAAGTACCTCTCGAGTCTAAACAATATGGTATTACATAAAAACACTTGTAACTGATATACTGAATATGTTGGAAAAGTTTCATCCGAAGTTTTGTCATTTACCGATTACGAGCATTTGTCTGTGTCTTATATGGTCTTTTGATTTATTATTGTCTTGATGACGTTGTAACTTTTAGGCGTTGTAACTTTACCCACAGTTTTTGCTTCTGTAGGATGTTTTTTTTTTATTTTGATATTTTATTTTTTAAAACAATATTTGAAAAGAAAAACCCTTTAAGCAAGCCTTTGAGTAATTATTTTTTCGAGATGGCACATACACTTAATCATCTAGAATTTTCAAAAGTACGAGTTCGTTGAAAATGATGCTAGTTGATTGCATTGATTGCACCACATTTATTCGATTTTAGATTCATTAAGAATTAATTCTGACGGAAGTGTTTATAATTGTCATGATAAACTTACAAAAAATGCTCTTTTAGTTGATTATATGATGAGTGTATTACCTGAAAGAAAAAGAAAAAAGAGAAGATTAGCAAATTTGCAATGAGTTGTCATTGTACGTTTAGAACATTACTATACCAAAACATCAAGTCGGCAAAAAAACTGAACAATCTAGGCAAATTCATATGACTCATCGATTTTATTAGGAAACTAGCTGTACCCGGCAAACTTTGTCTTGCATACTGCGTTTTTTGACCCCGATTTTCAAAAACTCTCAATTTTCCCATGTTTTAGGCCTCATAAACCTTCCTTGGATGAAAACTAACAGAACAAAACTTAGACGACCCAAATCGGACCACCCGTTCGCAAGTTATGCGCGGTCCCACGTATGCCACTGCATTTTTATATATATATATATATATAGATAAATTTTCTGGGTGGCTCAGATTTAACGTGGCAGTTTCCAATTTTTACCAAAACGATATTTTGACCACTCCTCTCTCTTTCAAAATGAAAAAAGCCGACCAAAATCTCCCGAGGGGGGAAAAATGATTAAATTATACAGAAATTTTAATTTTTTCCCGCCATATTTTCGATTTTTTACTCCCTTGGAAAAGAACATGCAGCCTGAATCAATTAACATTGCCAACAATCTAAAACGTCGATTTCGTTTGAAAATAAGCGATTACAAAGCAATTCCGATGACCTCGTTGAACACTGGCAGTTTTTTGACAGGAAACATGGAATCACAATTTAAAAGAAATGTTTCAAATGTGAACAAAAAAAAACAAAATTTTTAATAAAGTTTCACTTTTGAATGCAACTGAAACACAAAAAAAATCGAAGAATCCTGTTGAGGAGTATGTTGTGAACTAGTTGAACATGTTCACAACAGCTTTGAAATAATTGATTCGAAACAAAAGTATTGCTATTATTAGAGATTCTGTATAATTTCTTGAAAATATGAATGGCAGAGAAGATTTTTTAAAAGCAAAAGTTTTACTTGGAAAAACTTTTTTTTTATTTCTTTGTATTTGTGAATTTTAACTTAATGCTAATTCTTCACACACTTGGAAAAACTGTCGAGTCTACACATACACAGGCATTCATTGAAAGAATCCTGAAAAAAAGTTTAAATTAGAAAAACTGTTCGATTAAAAAAAAAAGACACGGACAACGTCTTCAGCTTTCGGCTGTACAGACTGTTTTGAACTTAACATTAGACAACGGACAACGGAGCATGCACCAGTGGAAACGGGGAAGAAACTATTCTCACGAAAAGTTTCAACGCCCGCAGCGGGAATCGAACCCTCACCCATAGCATGATGCGATTATAAGCTTGGTGACCCTAACCGCATGGCTACGAGGCTCCACAAAATGTTGTACACATCCTAAAAAATTTGAAATGGTAAAAATATGTTCGATTATTTTTTTTTTTTCATTTTATTACGCAAAAATGTGTTTCCCCAGAATGTTAATTATTTTATTTGTTTATATTTCCGATACTCTTCCCCATCATAGGCATAAATATTAAAAGAAACATATAGTTGAAAATTTGCATCTTTTCAAATTTATTGACGGAGTTACACAACTTTTGAAGATATTAAAAGCAGAGCATTTTGACAAGAACATAGAAGCATTTCAGGAAAGCCTTTTTTCTTCATAATGAGGATTTATTTTCAATCGAAAATATGAAGTTTTGAAGTTTGTGTTAAGTAATACCCATGGCTACAAAAACTAACATTTTCCATATTTTTTACCGCACAATCGTTACAGGTTATTGAAGCGCTGAAAAACCTTTACAAAATTCCATTTTTTGTAGATTTTTATTTTGTGTGGTGTAATAATGTAAAGATTTTTATTTATATTTTTTATTTTTTTATATTTTTTTTGTTTTTTTTTTACTTAGGGCGCCACATTAGCATAACTGATCCGAAATCATTTGTTTCTACGTTGAATTTAGATTTTAAATAATTTTAAACTTTTTCCAAACTTCTTCAGATGCAACAGTCTTCAAATCTAACAATTTCGATAGAAGAACCGAAATGAAAATACAAAACTAAACCACATAAACTATTGATGATGATTAACCTGGGCTTGTTAGGGGAATATCTGTAAATAAAAAGAAAATCGCGTTAAGTACTGTTCCTTTGAATTCTACTAAGAATTTGCATCCTTTGACAGATACGTATTTCGACCTCAACTGTAAGGTCGTCTTCAGTGTCTTGTACGTGACTTGACTCAAATATGTATCTGTCAAAGGATGCAAATTCTTAGTGGAATTCAAAGGAACAGTACTTAACGTGATTTTCTTTTTATTCACATAAACTAACCAAACACCATATTTAAGCGTTGAATCTCTACCTATTTGATTGCTTCCTTTTAGAAATTTGTCGGGTTTTATGTCGTGCCTTAGATTTTTTTATTAACGATTGTAGTAAAATTCCATTTGTAAAGAAAAAATCCATTGGCGGAAGCAATGATCATTCAAGTAGAAACGCGCTATACTATGGTGACGTTTTTTAATAAAAGGAATGGCGAATCTTAAAATTGTTATGAATGCTAAATACACGGCTTATGGAGATACTTCTTATGGCAAAAACGAAATGATCGAATTGCAGGGGAAACCATGAGACAGTTGTTGAATCACGTGCCTGGCAGATGAGTGTGAACGTCAATCGTACACTTTATACTCTGTAAGTAGAATTTTAACCAACGTAGAATCTTCCATCAATGAACAGTTTGTTTAATCCTCTAATACCAAACCGCCTTTAGACGGGGTACAGTTTGAGCATTTTTGTTTTTTTTTTCTTTCCTGGGCAATCACAACTTTATAATTTTAATAGTTGTTGGTGTCTTCTGGAGTGTGTTTATATTTTTTTAAATGATTCAAAAGTTGATGTTTAGGTCACGTTTCAGATGTCATTGTTCTTTTTGTGTAGAATCGGAACAGCTAAGATATTTTAAATATGTTTGTTGGAAGTTATATAGGAACGACTGTTATTTAAACTGCAGACTTTTATTGGCTACGCACTAAAAGCCACTGAAAGTCTCCATTTAAAAATAAAATAAGAAAAATCAATAATCAAAATTCGATAATCAAAAACGATAATTAGATCAAAATAAAAAAATGTGGATATTAAGAGAGTTAAATTCGGAGTATTAACTTTGAAGTCTTTTGGGAGAATCGTAAACGCGTGTTTATATTTTTTTTCTTGAATACGGTTCCTGGTTTTGCAATCTTCCACCATTACTTATTTAATCTTAGCAGGTAATCTACCACCATACCTGCATTATTGGCATTTATGTTCCCAACTAAATTTGAAATGGATTTCAGGATAAAAATAATAATAAAAAACAAAAGGGCAAATACTGATTTTCTTTTGACCCTAAATTTTGAAAATTGTCCAAAATAAAAAAGAAACCTGTTATTGTGTCACTTAATATTATTAACCTATCTATTTTTTTTATTCTTCAATCACTTAACCTAATTTACAGCTCTCATTGTCCACTAGGGCACTGCGTGAGCGATTTCAATTGGCGACTGAACTTACACTTTGTACAGCGCCTTAACGTTACAGTCCAGAAAAAAAAGTTCGAATTTCAGAGGGCAACCTAAAGACAGTTGTCGAATCACGGGCCCGGCAGATGAATCAGTAATTTCGACTGTTACTCCGCAGGTAGGATTTCAAGCACGTACTTAAGTTCTTCCATAATTTATGGACCATAAATGAGTCTACCTATAATTTATGGACCATAAATGAGTCTACCTATGATCAAATAATATTCCTTCCATCAGTGGAATATATTACAGATCAAATTTTGTTCAAACGAATTGTTGTGCAATGCAGCTGCTGGCAAGCAAAATTCAAACTCGACCGAATCATGAGATTGAGCATTTCTAGAATCATATTGCTCACAATAAATAAAAAAAAATCTTCAAGTATCTGCCTCTCGTTATCACTTCTTCTAAAAGCAACTAAGAACCCCACAGACAGCAACAACGTTAGCGAAAGTCACCAAAAGTTCAAACACCTTTCTGCCGTGGATTCATACCCAGTGCCTTCCACCCAGAGTGATCACGCTGGGAAGACAAATAGCACCACACCCGCGCCTCTTGAGAGCGAAGGTACTCCACCTTCACTCGATCGAATCGATGTACTTTACCATCCAACCAGAGAACGGGAGGGCAAGAAAATAGTTCTTCGTTTTCACTGGGTTTCAGGGAGGAAGGGCCACGAGGTGAGTACAATTCAAATAGGAATGCAACGCAGTACAACCTGCCTGGCTGCGACCAAGGCGACCGACGGCCTCGACGAAGTACAGAGTCCATAGAATCTGCTGGTGGTGGTGGAGGCGGTGCGGCGGCAGCAGCTGAGAATGAGAATGGGAATGTGAGTGCACTTGTTTTGCGTCTCACTTTTCCGATGCGGTCCAGAAATTCGAACGGCAAACATCGACCGGTCCTGGAAGTTCTGGGTTGAACTAGGAACAGCAACGACTCAGCAGCGGTGCAAGTCTTAGAGCAAATGGTCAATCGAAGTTCGGAACGAATGACAGTAGACACTCGACTAAGAAAAGATAACAAATTCTAAAAAAAAAAAACATCGAGATCGAGAGGGATTCGAACTCAGATCTTGTACGGCTCGAGCCGGTCGATCTGCAGCTGATGCCATAGGATCGCATTTAGTGAATGGCGACTATAACCTCAAGTACCAAATCTAAAGAACCATTATAAGATAGTGAAAATGATGTTCACCAAAACATAATTTAAACTATTGGAAGCAATTGTATATCGCCGAAGTTTTTGAACGGATCTTGACATGCCTTCCCATTCGAGTCGCAGCAATGCGCTGCTGCCTTATCCGCATCGTAGACTGAATTCCATACACTGACCGGCTCCAGATTTCCGAAAACATTTCTATCCTCTCTTTTTTGTCCGTTTGTTTCTGTGCAGATGGGTCAATTTTTGGACCGGCCGGCGGAGGTTTGGGGGAAATGAGAGACCTGCAGCAGCGAGCAAGCAAGCTAGCAAGCAAAACAGAAATGATAAAAATTGAACTCCAACCAGAGAGGAGGTCCGAGCAGTCAGTCTGTTGGTACCTAGAAGTGTATGAGTGTGTGCGGTGCTAGCAGGGGAGGGAACCCCCGAAGACTGGAGGAAAGATCACATTCGGATGGTGGTGATCATTGATTTATACCAAAACCTGTTTTTTCTTCTGTTTTCTTTTGGTTCCTCGTGTGTTCTAGCTAGGCGGCTATTCCCGGCCCAGAGTCAGCGACTCTTTGGAAATGAATGTACTTCTACTCGTTTCTCTTACCTTGATTTCTTCTACCACAACTGGTGCTGCTGTTGCTGCTGGTGGTGGTTCTGTCGGAGCTGGGCTTGTTGAACATGTTTTACCCTTTCGGGTCGCCGCTTCTCTCCACCACACCACACCACATCACACGGGGGGCGGGGTGAGAGTTTGATCCGGGAGCCGTGACTCGGAACTCCAAATTCTGACGTTCAAAACTGATGGAGGAAACCGCGAGTGAAAGGAGAAACTTCGCGGCTAGCGGATTACGTAACAGCAGTTTTTAGCAACCCAGAAGGGGTTGAAAACTTCTTTCCAACGGGAGAAAAGAACATCACCCGGGGAGTGACTACCAGCGGTTTGTTGGAACAATCGTTCGTTGTTGGGTCCAATAAGAGCAAGAAGATGAACCCAGCGCAGTATCATAAATTTTCTGCGCTGTTACAACAATCCCCTGAAGGGGCGGAATTGCAGATCTGCAACATTTACTATGCCTTCCTACTAGGATAGCTACGATGCAGTTTGTTGCAGCATTGAAGAAAAAACGGCATAGCTTGTGTTTGAGACTTGTTCTCTGCAGTTCATGTATTTCTTTGAAATTTTTTTTAGGGTTTTGTTCCTGAGATGGACATCCTGAAATTCTCATGGGCTCCCTTAAGAAATCCCCTCAAAGCATTCCACAGAAGTTCGTGTTGGAAATAAAAACACAGGCGAGGCTTTGTTCTCCAAACCCAGGCACTGACTGATATCGCTACCAGCTCAGCTACCTCTCCTTTATTCAATCTAGGTATAACATATTTACAATTTATTTTCATTTACCTACCAGTTGATTCCTAGCTCTCCACTGAGCTGTGTGATGCACCTCCAAGGATGTACCTACCATTCAACAGTTCGTGCATGGGTTCTTTCATGTATTTATTCAAACATTGCAGAAGGAATTCATCTTGAAATATTATCCGAATTTTTCCTATTGTCTTTGGAATTTCTCCAGGAATTCATCAGAAAAAATCTCAAGAAGCTCTTCTTTTTTTTCTGTATTTGAGATTTTTAGCCCTAGGCTAGTTCATTTTGGACGAAACTCTTCTAAGATTTTCTCCAGCCGGAGCCCGTGGCGCAGTGGCTACACGTTCGCTTCATAAGCGGGTTGTCATGGGTTCGATCCCAGCCCCGGGACTTCGTCAGATGCTCTTCCCCCCGAGAGCGGCTGGCACTTGACCCTCTTCTGAGCTCTCATAGCTCAAACGGACCCGGATAATTGGATAGCGGCGAACGGCAACCCAAAATGGACGACCCCCAACCGGACTGGAAAAACGAACAACTGTCACACATCATTTCATCATCGTGCTCATCATTCTACCAAGGACAGGGTAGAAAAGTGAAAGCAGCACAAAGTCAAAACCAGTTCGATATACAGGTATTCTTCGATATAACGTACCCTCGATATAGCGTACCCTCGATATAGCGAATTCGATATAACGTACATTTTGCTTCGATATAACGTACAACATTCAAAATTTTTTTTTTCCAGGAATAACCCTCAGATAAACAAGCAGCTTTAGCCTTGTTACCCAATATTATCGCAATTTGGGGAAAAATAGTGTACGTTATATCGAAGCAAAATGTACGTTATATCGAAGCACAAAAAACGAAATTAGTTTTTCGTGAAAACTCATAACTGGTTTTGTGAATTCGACCGAAATCATTTTTTGGGGTATATATCTTGTCGAATACATCAACACTAGCATAAACAATATTAAATTTTTCTCTGCTTCGATATAACGTACAAAGAGAAAACTTTTTTTGTACGTTATATCGAAGAGTACCTGTAGTAGAATAAGAATATAATAGAATACATTTAGGCGCTGTACAAAGTGTAAGTGTAGCCGCCAATTGGAATCGCTCACGTAGTGCCCTAGTGGACAAAAGAGCTGTAAAATAGCTTAAGTGGTTGAGAATTAAAAAAAAGATTTACTCCAGAAATTCCTCCAAAGATTTCTTCGGGGGTTCTTTCATCTCAGGAATTTATTTAGTAATTCCTCTAGGAAACTCTCAGGAGATTTTTCTGGAAGCTTATCCAGAGATTTCTCCAGAAGTTCCTACAGGTATTCCTCCAGAGATTTCTTGGGACTTATTCAGAAATAAGATCCCTTGGGATCTCCCGTTAGCCTAGTGGTTAAAGCTATGGATCGCCAATGCGGAGACGGCGGGTTCGATTCCCGTTTCGGTCGGGAAAAATTTCTCGACTCCCTGGGCATAGTGTATCATTGTGCTTGCCTCACAATATACTAAATCATGCAATGGCAGGCAAAGAAAGCCCTTCAAGTTGAAGCGAGGTAGGCCAAGTTCCAGTGGGGACGTAGAACCATAAAGAAGAAGATCCCTTGGGTTCCTTCAGGGATTCTTTCAGAAAATTTTCCGGTGATGCTTCAGGAATTTTTCCAAATATGCTCTCATCAATTCCAGCAGAAACTACTTCAAAATCTTCTATGAAATCTTCCAGAAAATTATTCTATGAATACCTGCAAAGGGTTCTCTTGTTCCTCTAGGTATTCTTTCTAAAAACAGAAGGTTTTTATTTGTTTCCACAGGATTCCTTCGAAAATTTCTTTAGATAATAGAGCTTGTTGTGTGCGAATCCTTCAACAATGATATTAGAAATTCTTCTATAGAGGGTCCCTGAAAATATGGGCACAACTTTGCAGCTCTGCCATTTGGGAATGAATGCATATTTTTTTTGTCTGTATTAACGAGATTTTTAACCCTAGGCTAGTTCATTTCGGGACTCACGTTTTACTTCCCTTCCGAAGAAAGAACCCACATTTTTGAATGCGGTAGAACATTCCCTAAGAGATATTTTAAAGCTTCTGCACAAATTGCTATATCTTTCAATAACATCGCTAAACAAATTGTTGCCTACGCATGAAATTAAGCCCGATAAAAATTTCAAAAAATATATCCGTGTTTTTTTATATACGTATCTATTATACAACCCTTAGTTTGAGTTGAAAACATATACTTTTGAAC
Organism: Aedes albopictus; assembly: GCF_035046485.1. NCBI lineage: Eukaryota > Metazoa > Arthropoda > Insecta > Diptera > Culicidae > Aedes > Aedes albopictus. The sequence continues at coordinate 29,600,818 of NC_085137.1, forward strand.
CTGAAAAATTATTTTAAACACCAAAATCGATATTTTTGAAAACCCGTTTTTCTAATAGTTGAAAACAAGCTTCTGAATATATATCACGACATGCAGAAAATTACATTTAAATTTCACTATAAGTAAAGTAAATACTCCAGCTTTATAAAGTGTAGATTGAATTATTTTTATTCTCGTTAAAACATGTTTAAAAACTCGAATGTCTGTGGGATGTCTTATCCAGAAATAGAAAAGGCGAATTTTCCAGTTTTCTTAAAATTCTGCATTACTCGTACGCACACCCGAGTAGAAGAGAATTGCAAAATAATAGCAAGTTTTGCCATTAAAACACAATTACTGAATGGCAAAAGGAGACTGGGCAAAAATGTATGGAGTCTGGGCCCGGAATGTACATCAATGACCCATACCTCATTCGAAAGATCTAATTGAGACAAGAAAAAGTTGCTATGGGGTCAAAAATATTCATCATGGGAGAAAAAAGTTATTTGATATTTTTTGGTACGGATTTTAGTTGTTTTTGTTGTAATTATTTCCATTATTTTTCACAAGCAACCAATCTCAAATAAACCAAATGTTTCACCCGTCAGTGTTATACTAAATGATAAGTCATTCTTTTATAAAAAGAAGATAAAAATGATTTCAGGAACAGGTCAGTGCTTAGAAAAAGTTGGACTTTCTGCAAGTTTTTTGGAAACAGTGGAGGTGCACGTAATGTATTAATGTAGGTATTAATATTATTATAGTGCAATGGGTATAACCAAAGGTATTATACTTAAAAACCCTTCCCTTGAGCAAGTGCTTGTGCAATGTACATATTATAATGTTGAAACACAGTGATACATATCAAAATATAAGGAAAGTATGAGAAAAATCGCCTTGATTACAGTCAAGCTTTATCCGACCAATCGGGTTGTCGCAAGGGTTGTGAGGCAAGGATGTACTATCACCGCTACTGTTCCTTATCGTAATCAACGAGATATTTGTGGTGGCATTTGACCGTGCATCGAATGCTTATGTAGGCTACATAAGCAGCCCATCACTATAAAGCATCTGAACGACTTCGATTTGGCTAATGATGCAGCCATACTGGACCAATAATGCTTTGTCAAGCAGAGTAAGCTCAATGACCTAGCCGAACGTTTCTTTGCTGCAGGTCTTACTATCAATGTCAGCAACACTAAATCTTTAGATGTCAACACGGACTACCCCTCCAACTAAACAGTAGCTGGAAGAGCAGTAGAGAAGGTCAAAAACTTTTAGAATCTTGGATATATTGGAATCAAGAAATAAATGATCTAAGTGGTGAAGAAGATGCTCCATTGTTAACGAAGCCTGTGGGGTACCTATGCACCCCTCACAGTAGTTTGTCCCTCACGTGTTAATGCATGGCGTGATGGACGTTTATCCACTGCTACTCGTGGGATTGCAAACTGAGAACAACAATAATCAAAAATCAGTTAGAAGCGGTAGTGGCGAGCCCCAGACAACCAGTTTGCAAGTATAATGAAGTTTATGACCGTGTTATACGTATTTTGATGCAGTTATTACATCGCATACGATGCAGCAAAAATGCCTTATGCTTGCAAAAGTGCATTGATGGGACAACAATAACGCCATAAGACTTGAAGCTACATCTTACGTGATGTACGGTGTGCCTTATTGCGACGTAACATAGCACCTTATGTGACCTTATAATAATCGAAAAAAAAACAATTATTGTCATCTCAGTGTCGAATTAATGTCCATTGGATTATCGAGCCCCACTTTACGTGCATGTTCGCCAGACTATCAGAAGATAAAACCGACTAAGCGTGATTTCCTGCACTGTTTACACTACTGGCTAGCGTCATCCATTGTTGATCCATTGTAACTATAACGATGACTATTCCCTGTTTTGTAGTTATTTGGCACTGCATGGACAGTCAAACAGCATCTCTTCCAATGTTTTAGCATATCAAATCGCATTATGTCAACGTAAACGTTTCTAGCTTATGCGAGTTTTTTTTTACATCCTTTTACGAGGTTTTCATTATGCGATTTCATTCGTACACCAATGCGAGTTTAACTGGCATAATATGACAAGTATCAAGAGAAGTCGTATAATCATAGCAGTATGCAACTAAGCGAATTCATTTGATACGTTGCGAGTCCGTTCGCACACTTTTGCAAGTAATAAAAAAATACAACAGCTGATTTGCATTCTTATGTGACTTCTCCAGATACATCCCAATGAGTACACAAATAACATCATATGCGATGAAAATCATACCTTCGCCGTACATATATGCGATAGAAGCTTACAATAGTACTTTTTACGATGTACTGCATGCATCCTTATGCGACTCCTGGTTGTCTGGGGTCCAACCTCTTCACAAGAAGCGGGTAAGCTACCTAAAGGATTATGCAGAGAAGGGGCTATGTGAGGTAGTTGTGCGCCAAGTGCCAGTATAGGGAACCCCATTTTATTCCTGACTAGCATGGTGGGAGAAGTCATGGATGAATCATGGCTGATGAAGGCCATAAAAATAGAGATGAGTAGATTACAGAAAAATTGAGGTGGCTGCGCAGCCAACAGGAGGGATGCTACCAGGCGGCGTTCGTAAGGCCGGTTGTTAACCCGCAGAGTGAAGGGCAGTAATATCTGCAAACTTGAAAGAGTGGGCCTTAATCTGCCGGCTTGTCCCAGATCGAAGGAAGCAGGGACTTGCGACCATTTGTAGGTCCTCAGCGACCACAGATTAGGGCGGGTAACGAGGAGAACGCATTCTGATGGACCTTGTGGACAAGCAGAAGAAAAAAAAAGAAGAATGAGGAACATGAACTTAGGGACGATAAGCCTAGAAGAAGTATAAGGGCAAGAACGAAGACACCCTCGTCATCCAGACAGACGAGTCTAAGCACTCAGAGATTTTGAAGGCGATAATGAGCAATGCCAAGCTCACCGACTCGAACCTGCCGTACTCTAAAAAATAAATACCCTCATAGTAAAGCACGACAAAACCTGCAAAGGCGCCGCCTACAAGTGCTCATTGGCATGGGTGAATTTAAATCATCGACTCCTTTCCGGCTGAAGGTGTGTCAGTACCGACATTAGACAGTGTGAAACCTAGCATGGTAAGAGCCTTTAGCAGAGTCTGACCAAACTGGTTCATGAAACCCTTTTCCCTTTTCCACGGCCCAGGCATTGAAGTCTCCCGTCATCCGGTATTTACCCTATCAACTCAGCCGTCATACAGTCCAGTATCTGAGTGAACTGTTCCAACACCTACTCCTGGACGGGATATTTACCCGTTGCTCATATCGCCGACCCAGTTGCCATTATCGGTGGGTATTCGGTATGCGTAGTCCGTTATGATGGCGATATCCATTTCCCACTCAGCGACTATCTGATTCAGCAGTTGCTGGTATGCGTCAAAGTAGTTCAGGTTTGTACTGTGAATTATCAACAAAGGCTCTTATGAAGGCCAGGACCGCTGTACATGCTGTTCGCCTATTTCCCGGAACAAATCAAACACTTGGGATGGTTTGTCCTGCCTTGTGTCTTATGACATTCATCACCACATCGCCTACAAAGCTTGCTATTGTGCCTCTCGACATCACAATTAATCACCAGTTTATTCAAACACACACAGCTGTCCCTCAGAAACCCCAGCTTCTTGTTCCCTTCAGTCTTATCCAAGCCTAGCTAGAATCCAAACTTCTAACTTAAAGCTTCATTACTTTTTCTAGTTCCCTTGAAATCACCACTTCCTCCTTAGAACCACCAGCATGTTCCTAGAGCCCTCGGTAGCTATCCAGAATACCCAGTTTTTTTAAGTTTCTGGAGGTTTTTCTCGACTTCTCTAGGATTCATCTGCTTCTTACTACAATCTTCAACTTCCTGCACTACTATGAGCTTTTTGCTCAATTCACCATCTTTTTCTTGATCCCGTTTTATTTTTGGAATAGCCCTAGGTATTCCTATCGGTATCCGAATCTCCTTAAATCCATTATATGTATATTGAATTCACTTACTATTTCCAAGGTTACAAAGTTTTTGCTGAGATAAAACATTCCAAGTAACCGAGCTTCTTATTGAGAGCATTGTCGTCTACCTAGAGTCACAATATTTCTGGTATCCTCACGGTACTGCAGTTAATATTATTCACTAGGTTCTGCATCACATACATTATTAAAACACCTTATTTAAATGTCAAGTTTGACTCGACTCAAAGTGTTTTTTTTTATTCTTCCTGTCGGCAACTGGCAACACGGTTTCAAGTGAGCCGACGAACGCCCAATGTTAAAACGCTGTCCATCCAAAGCGAACGCAAGCACACAGCGGAAGTCGTGTCTGACAACCTTAAAAACTGTGTTCGACAGGCAGAACTGGAAAAGTCGTGCACCAGGGAAGAACCTTCATTAAGCACTATTAATTACTATTTTCATCTTTTTTACCATATTTGTACTGTTTTTTTTAATCATAACACTGAAAAATGTAAGTAGAAGAATTCGTAAGAACTTGAATTTGTTTATTAATTATACTGACAAAATATATTTCAGCTTCAAGCTGTATTGCTGAAAGAAATAAAAATAGCGATCTGCTAAAAGGAATCAGTGTTTTGTCTATCTCTCGGAACACTTCCCTTATATGATGATGTTTCACACATTATAATCTGTGCATTGCATAAGTACTTGTTGCTCAAGATAGGAATTTTTAGGTATAATACTTTTGGTTATACTTCTTCCACTATAATAATATTAAGTTTAAAGCCTCTACAATAAACCCAAAAAAAAAATATTAATACATAACTCAATAAACTACGCGCCCTACACTTTTTCCAAAAAAACTTGCAGAAACCCCAACCGTTTCTATGCACTGGCCAATCCCTGAAATCATCTTCTTTTTGTTATAGAATGACTTATCATGAGTATAACACTGACAGGTGAGACATTTGGTTTATTTGAGATTGGTTGCTTGTGAAAAATAATGCAAATAATTAAAAGAAAAACAACTAAAATCCGTCCCAAAAAATGTCGAGTAACTTTTTTCTCCCATGATGAATATTTTTGACCCCATAGAAACATTTTCTTGTCTCAATTAGACCTTTCGAAAGAGATATGGGTCATTGGTGTACATTCCGGGCCCAGATTCGCCCAGTCTCCTTTACCATTGGATTGTTTGAAATAAGTGACAAAAGGGCAAAAATAATAACTGACTTTGAATGATGGAATAACTAAGGAATGTCACAATTTGACATTACAATAGTAAATCAAGGGCAAAAAAATAAGGTTGGGAATTGCAAAATATACCATTATTGAGTTCTTGAGAACAGAGCAATAACCAAATTAGTTATTCTCTTATCAACAAAAAGAAGGGTATATTTAGTAATTTATTTCAATAACAAAATAAAAATCTTATATTTTTTTTCGGATGGAATCTAATTGCAAACAAACGTCAAAAGTTATCGTTACAATAATCAAATTTCAAATTTTATCATTATGTTGTTCTCAATAACGATGTGAAGTCGGAAGAAACCAACAATATCTCACTAATTACAAAATTAGTTATGATAGCAAAATAAATCATTCAGCAGTTATTCTACTAATTTTAAATCATTAGCTAAATGACAAGCAAATGACATATTTTGATATGATATCAAATTATGCTATTGACATGTTGTTCTGAGGTCTTCATGAAAAACTCGTGAATGGCAAAATTAGTTATGACAATAAAATGTACTATTATTCTGTTATTGGTTTGCCATTCACCTCTACCCGGGCAGGTATAACATATTTTTATATTGCGTAGAAACGGCTATCTCAGTCTTAATTTACGACGATTTATTTTATTCTACCCGACGTTTCGGCCATGGGTTTTGGCCTTTTTCAAGGGAAAAATTGTCTATCGTCCTTGTCCTTGTTACAATTTGCATTTGCATTTGTCAATTTATCCGGGTCATTGCTTTTTATAAAAAAAAAAATCATGTGAAAAAATTAAAAAAAAAATTCGAATTTGGATATTTGACAAAACCGTAAAAAAGTAGTTTGAGCTGAAGTTTTGAAAGATGTTTTTCAATTGAACATTCTGAATTCAAAAACCCTTTTTAATGTTTAAGCTCTTTACAGGTATCAATCAAAATACTTTGAAGAAAAATACAAAATATAAAAATTTTTGTTTGTTAAGAAAATGATTGTATTTACGCTGTACAAAGTTGTGCCCATACTTTCTGGGACACCCTATAAGAACTCCTCTAGAGATATTTCTAGGATCTTCATGAGGTTTTCCAAAAATCCAACAGAGATCCAGCAGAAAACCCAGCAGGAATTTTTGTACTATTTCTGAAAAAATAATCCTTGGACGAATATTTGAAACAATTCCTGCAGGAATCTCTGAAGGAGTTCCAGGAGATATATCTGGCGGAACCGCAGGAACCATTTCAGGAAAAAATCCTTGGAGCAATTTCTGCAGGAATCCCCGATGACATTTCTCAACGAATCATTGGAGGAACCTTTGAAAGAATTTCCGAAGAAATCTATATAGAATTTTTTTAAAGAAATTTCTGAAATAATCAATGATTCATTTTAACAAATCCCTTGCAAAAATGCAGTAACCCCCAGCAGAAATCCTTTTGAAGAAATTATGAATAAGTCGCTAGAGATATTTTTGAAGGAATCCTTAAATGAATATCAAAATGAATAAAAGCAAGATTTTCTGAAAGAATCCCTGAAAAAGTTTCGTGAATCCCTGTACTTTTGAAAGATATTCTAAAGGAACATCTGAACAAATTCCAGGGAAATTCTTGAACTTCTTGGAAACCTTTGAAGGAATTTGAAATAAAATCCCGTGAGAACTCCTCTAATAAAGTGCAAGTCGGATTTTTTGAAAGTATTCGTGGAGCAACCTGTGGACGTTATTCTGAAGGAATTCTTGTATGAATACAGAAAGCATAGAGAAACCGCCTAATTTAACTCTAGATCTAAAGATCTCTGAAAAAAAAAACTATATTTCTTGAGGAATTTCTGTAGAAATTTCGAGTATAAATTCCTTGAAGAATCCTTGAAAAAAACTCTCAGAGTTTTCTTTAGAGGAAGCGCCGGAGTAACTCCTGGAAGAAACTCTGAAGGAAGCTCAGTATGAACTCTGGATTTCAGGATGATTCCCAGAAGAAATTGCTGGACACATTGATGTGACAATTTTCAATGGAAAGCCTGGAGAAATTTCTCGACAAATCGCTGGTGAACTTCTTGAAGAAAAATCTATACGCATTTTTGAAGGAATCTCTAGAAGATTTTCGGAAGAAACCACTGAAGAGTTTATACAAGAATCTTCGTGAGAATTCCTAAAGAAAGCCTTGCAGAAAGCCACAGCATTTCTAAGCGAATTCCTAGAATAATTTATAAAAAAGTTTCGGAAGGGTCCCATGGAAATCTACCTGAAAGAATTCTTCGAGAAGTTCTTGAGGGAATATCTGAAGGAAACCCTGGATGAATTTCTTTAAGAATCCATGAGAGAAAGATCTAAGGAAAACTTTGGAGATGTTTCTGATTTAAACCTTCTTAGATTCGAGACCAAATTCCTGGTACAATTTCTGAAGGAATCCAGTAGAAATTTTGAAAGGAATCCATAAAACATTTCATAGAACAATTCTTGAAAAAAATTATTGAGGAATTTCATATAGTATTTCTGTGAGAATTCCCAGGGAAATTTCTAAAGGAGTCACTGGAAGAATTGCTTAAAGAAACTTTGGTATAATTTCTTCAAAAGTCTGTGTATCTGTGACAGAAGTCTGTATTCTAATGAAATTTTGAGACAAATTCTGAACTTTTGATTTTTTGAAGAAATCGCTCAAACCATTTCTGAAAGAATCCGTAGATGATTTCCTGAAATAATTCTAGTATGGATCTCTAAAAGAGTATATCGAGGAATTTCTGAGTAAACCCATGGAGCTTTTCTAGAGATATTCTTGGAAAACTTTAAGGTGGACCCCCTAGAGCAAATTGAGGAAGAATTCCTGAAGCTTCCCGAAGCTAACGACAATTTTCAAAAATAATTCTTCTCCCGCTCTAACATTCATGCACATTGCACACAACGGAGACGTGTAGATATTCATCTAATTCCATCCGAAGCAGATTTGGATTGTGAAAAGGAACAAACCATGTGCATTAGTAGAATCGAGTCTAGTTCTGTGCCTTCAGGGGATGGAGATAGTCAAGTGGCTCCGTAGCGCGGAGGAATGAAGCGCCCGTCTAACGAATCAGGAGTCGTGGGTTCCATTCCCACCGTAGCAAATGCATTTCTTTTCATAATTCAAATCCCTTTTTTTAAGATTCCTACACTTTTGTATTTTTCCTGGAACCCTATTTGAGATCCCCTTTTTTTAAGCGAAAACATTGTGAGATTTTATAATTCTATGGCAAGCTTTATCCATTTTGGCTCCGTAAGTCAAGTTCACTGACTTATGATTGCAGAACATTCTGTATTGTCTTAATTTAGCAACAAATTCAACCTTGAAGGTCTGATTTGGCAAGCAAATTGTGCTCTATTACCATTCCTCTGTTGTCGAATTAAATCCAATTTCGAACATGAAGTTGCCAGAAGCCCAAAAAAACAAAAGCTCCCCACATGCCGGTATCCTGCTGTGTGTTGCTACTTCCCAATTATCCATCGGGGCTCTACTCTCGTTTCAGTTCCCCCAACCTCGAAAATGTGATTTAACCACAGACTCCTAAGCTCAATTCTGATCTGGTGTGAGTGTTTTCGATGAGATCAACTCTCTATCATCATCACCACCGACGGCCGTCGGACGGCCGTCATCAGTTCTGCTGGGGATTCTGCTGTGTTTTTGCACACAAAACAAAACCGAAATAAAAACTGTGGTACGGAGGATTCGATTCGATGGAGGCTGACTCCACTACTGACTGACTGGTTGCAACAAAAATAAAAACAACAGCAAAAACATCGGACCCGCAAGTGGTTCTACTCGTCTCAAGTTCAATGACTGCGCCGAGGCAGCCAGCCAGCCGGCCGGCCGGCCGGCTTGGCAGGTTGACGACTGTCGGTCAGAAGATCGTTGTTGGATCTGGATGCTGTGTGGCGACGACGGTTATCTCACCCGATCGACACGCTCCTCTCGGTTGGACGGACAACGACTAGTAGGTAGGTACGTGCATGGCAATGGATAATTGCAGGTCCCAGGAAAAGGTCCCACCGAAGGTTGTCAACCGACGGACTATTCTCTGATCATGGAAAATGCGGTATTTATAAAATTGATGGAATATTTTCGAGGAATCTGGTTCGTCCTTCTGTCCGGTCCGATCAAAATTGGCAGGTCACATCACAGTCAGAAAAACAGGAATCCAGTTCAGCAGCAGCAGCAGCAGCGCGGGAACCAGAAATACCCGTCGTCGTCGTGGGCCAGCAACTGAAGTAAATGAAGATTGGCAGTTATGATATTCGGTTCACTCCAGCCAGCCGGTTCTGCATGAGCCGAATATGTGTGTGTTCTTGATCAGATTCTTCATATTCGTTACCGAACTTGCATTGTGAAAGGGGTAATGGGATCATCAATTTTTGATTAGGAGTCAAAAGATCTGTACACAAGTATCAACTGAAATCATATGATTTCAATTGAAATTGAAGATTTTCATTTGAAATTTTGAAAAAATCTGAAAGTATTTACAAATGTTTTTCTACAATGAAGTTTTTTTTAATCAATTAACCAAAATTCTTATGATTTGTTCGAAAATTTCGAATGAAATTCAGGAATTTCATTAGAAAACTGAAAATATCAGTAAAACTATTCTTCTTCTTTATGGCTCGACGTTCGCATTTGGAACTTGGCCTGTCTCTCTTCAACTTAGTGTTCTTTGAGCAATTCCACAGTTATTAATTGAAGGGCTTTCTTTGCCTGCCATTGCATCAATTCGTATATTGTGAGGCAAGCACAATGATAGTCTATGCCCAGGGAGTCGTGAAAATTTTCCCGACCGGAACGGGAATCGAACCCGCCGTCTCCGGATTGGCGATCCATAGCCTTAACCACTAGGCTAACTGGAGACCCCAGTAAAACTATTAAAAACTTTTAATACAATACTGCTTTTCTTCCACACCTAATTTCCAGTAAGAAGAGTCCAATACCCACAAAGGTGGATGATCACTCACTTTTTTTTCATTACCGTTGCCTTGCCTCTGGCGATTTCGGTTGTTTTTTAGGCGAGTTGCTTTCTCGAACGAAGCTGAGCTGGAATGCCGGTGCAATTTTCGGGCAGTGTTCATGAATCTGTTCTACGACCGGTTCATCATTTCGAGTGATGATTCGAGAATTGTATCCTCGAAAGTGCCTCGCTGCCTGCCTACCGGCCTGTAGTTTGTCTCGTCAAATGAGATACCACCAGAACTGCCCTTTCAGTGTCATCAATTATGCTCTAATTGGTTGGCAGCGCATTAATGAAACTAATTGCTTTGCGGACCGCCCTTGGGCGTAAAGGATGATGACCAGAGCAGTAAAAGTCGAACTAAAACGGGTTGTTGATAAATTAGCATTCGTTTCATGGCACAAACAATGTTAGTTTAATATTATTTTTTTTTATTAAGAATCACTGTTTGAGCAAAGAGTTGATTATTGGAATAGGTGCTCAAATCCAATAGGCATCCAATATCAAGGAGAGCACGGCTAGATACAGAAGATTTTTTTCTGGGAGTGACGCAAAAAAAAACAGTTGGATGAACTCGGCTAGATTCAGATAATTTCTTGCCGGGAGTGAGTTGTTCGACGTAGAACGAAAACGATGACGTGAGTGCAACTAGATTCAGAAGACTCCTTGCTGGGAGTAAGTTTTTCGACGCGAGAAGTAAACAGGTGGTGTAGAGTACAAACAAATGTGACGCACATGCATAATCAGCAACAAATGAGCTATCGCCAGTGTTTGAAAAATGAAACGTATTTGTCCAAACGAAGCAAAATTTGTTCCTCTTTGACTGGCGTTTTTGAACCCAGAGCGTTAGTGTAGCGTGGTGGTCGTAGTGGTATCGTGTCCCCAACACCAACACAGGAAAAAAAAGCCTTCATTGGCTAACATGCTTCAGAAGCAAGTGGGAGTCTGAGCAATCAAATTTAAGGGGAACAAGAGACGAACCAGCCAAGGGCTGAAAGTCTCTTTAATAAAGACAAATCAATCAATAAGGGGAACTGGGGGTAAGACGCCCACGTTAAGGAAGAGTCCAATTTTGACCACGATACACTTCATAATACACATTTTTTTGACACAAAGCATCAACATGTTTCCTTCCAAATGGAAGAAACCATCAACCAGTTTTATGTTTTACTACTCAAAAATTCTAATTTGAAAAAAGTTTGATTTTTAGCATTTTAGTTTTAATGCGGGGTGAAACGCGCCACTACCTACCTTACAGCTCAAATGACATAAACTAAAATTAGATCGATTATGATAGTTACTCAAGTTTTGAGTAACAAATAAATCCACTGAATCATTTCCGCTCTTCACACTCATCGCAGCAAGTGAGAACGAATGATCATCAGTCAGTCTGCTTCACAAGCAACACAAGGAACAGTAGTCGCAGTTGGTTCGATTTTTCTAAGCTACCTTTACGTGTTCCTTCGTAGTGATAACAGGTCGTATTTTTCATATTCCCTCTGACCCAAGCACTGGCTATCGTCACTAGTGCATTGTTTGACACAGAGATGGAAATAATCCGTGGCGTAGGGGGGAAGACAAAACTAGGTGAGATCGTTCCAATTGATTCGTAGTACACTATTCTATTATATTATTCTATTATATCCTCTCGTGACGAACCAGCTCAATTGTGCTGTTGAGCGGTAACAGGTTTGCATATTTTTTCAACTGTCATGACTTAGTTTTGAATGATGTAAACTGTTTCAATAATTCAGCCATTACTTATACTTGTATGCGTGTAAACAAACTTTTGTTTACGTTGCCTGTGGGATTTACCACAGCAAAGTGAACAAAAAGTGGACGAAAACCGTAAAACATGAAAAAGTTTTATCTGTCGCATATATTTTATTTCCAATTTATCTGGGTAGCTAGAAATTGAAAGATAACCCGAGATGAACCAGCCCTGGGCTGAAAATCTCGTTAATAAAGATAATACTAAATTGAAAGATAAAGAGTAGTTCTTTCAAATGATGAAACATAATTGTTGTTTTGTTGGGAAATCTAAGAGTTCTGAGGAGCCAAAGTTGGGCCATTTGTATGGAGATTTCACCTTTTTGTGCTCCGTCCTGAAAGGGATATGATGTCTGTACGCTTTCTTCGTTGATGATAGGACTTTTAAAATTGGTATAACATAAATAGGTCGAGCAATTTTTCAAAAATCTTTTTTCAAGAATTTTTATTTAAACTTACATAATTTAATAGGGTAGGTGTTACAATTATGGTTACAGTACAAATTATTCATAATAGTTGATATTAACCCTTTAACGATGTAAATCAACAAGAAAAAAATGTGAACAACAGATCACGTTTACAAAAGATGGTTGCACTCATTTAAACTCCACAGTTTGCTCAAATTTTGGTAGATATAAATCTTTTTCCTTAAAATTTTGGCTTAGCTTTTTCGCCATAGTGTACCAGTTATGGGTAGGTAATACTAAAAGTAGTTTTGGGTCCGTTTCTATATTTTTCCTGTAAAGCGTGGAAACTATGCTATATTTTAACATATTGATGACATTCGTTGGTCTTCTCGTTATTTTTGTACAAATAGTTTCCCTTAGGCAGTGCCATAATTGGTACAGGCATACAATATGTATTGAAGATGTCCTCAGATAAAATGATTCAAAATCATTAATCAGTCAAGTAAAAAACACTCTTTTCGCCATAGCTTTTTTGTTTTTCAATATTGCCACAAGAAGCACATCTCATGCTTATTAAGGAATTCGTTGGGGATTATTGGAATGGCCACATGGTTCCGGAGTTATTCCGGAATCAAAATGGATCTTTGGAATTGGTCATTTTGGGAAAAGTGAGTTTTCGATATGAGAACAATTTAGTTTTCAGACCTAAGTGAACTGGAATGATAGAAAAATATGTCTGAAAGTCAATCCCGGTTACTAAGTGCCTTGAAACCAGTTCAACGGATGTTCCGGGGAACCGGTTCCGGGGTCAATTTTTGAATATGTTTCAATACCATCATGCGACACCTCAAACTTCGTGATTTTTCAAGATACATCAATCTAAGCTGTTTTTGCGTTATCTGAAGTATTCATTCCTTTGTTTTATTCTGGGACTCCTCCAAGAATTCCTCTAGGAATAACTTTATCGATTCTTCCAGGGATGTCTCAAGTTATCCCTTTATGGGCTCAAAGAGATATCCCAAGCAGCACACAAGTCACAAAGGAGTGTCGACAGCGCAGGTTTTTGGTTGGACAAGAGTCATTTTCAAGCTATTCTACCTTGGAGTTAGATTTACATGAATGTAGCTCCTGTACAACCAAAAACCTGTGCTGTCTACACTCCTCTGTGACTTGTGTGCTGCTTAGGATTTCTTCAATGAACTTCTCTAAGGATTCATCCAGGAAGTCCTGATGGGGTTTCATTCGTATTTGCAGAGATGCGTCCAGCAATCCCTTCTAAGATTTTTCTAGAAATTGCTATTGGGATTTCTTCAGAAACTCAGTGAGATTATTCAAGAGAATCTCCTGGGATTTTTCCCAAAGTTGCTCCGGTGATTTTTCTAGGAATTCCTCATCGGATTCCTCCAAAAGCTCCTATTGGCCTTCCTTTCGGAATTCGAGAAACGATTGCTGTGGTTTTTCCAGTAATTTCTCCTAGAATTCTTTCAGAAATTCTAACTGTGGTACCTCCACGAATTCTACTAGGGACTGATCTAGAGTTTTCTTCTCCCTTATACTCTGAGTAGAAAAACACCGATATAGCCATAAAATGATTTAACTTTTTATAAAAATTTTTAATCATTAATTCATGTCAGCACTCTCCTGCATCTAACCTGAGCTAAATGTTAGATATTTTGTTTCAGAATAAAGTTCAGAAAATATAATATCTTTATAAGACTGGGTCTAAAACTATTTTTTCCTTTGGCTCGTGGAAACACCATACCGATACACTATAGCATAAATTCTATTAAAACTATCTTCGAATATATGCAGATAAACTTGAAGTTTAATTTAAAATATTCCGATTTAGTTTAAAAAATCCAGCAACATGTTCATTGAAAAAATATGTCGGTATTTCTTTTGGGAATTTTATCAGCCCCGTCTTAGGTAATTACTTAGGCAATACCTACAGCCATTTCATTTGAGGATTTCTTTGGCAATTTTTTAGGAAATTTATTTAGAACTCTTTCAGGCAATTCCTTTACGAAATCCTTCGTTGAAAATTTATTCAGCAATAACTGAGAATTCCTTCAACAATCCCTTCGGAAATCTCTAAAACAATACCATTAGGAAATCCCTCGAAAATTTCTTCAGAAACTTTCGGGAATTCCTTTGAAAAGTTTTTCAGCAATGCTTTTTGCTTCGTGAACTTTTTTCAGCATCCCTTTTTAGAGTTCCTTCAGCAATTTCTTTGGAACGGTATTTGAAAATTTCTTTGAGAATCGCCCATTTCTTAAAATTCCTAAAGCATCTATGACATTTTTTTTAATTCCACCCGCAGTTTCTTTGGAAATGTCTTCGGTAAATCCTTTGGTTACTTCTGTGGGAATTGATTCGGAAAATACATTAGCAATTTCAAAGGAAATCTTTTTGAAATTTCTTAGAAAATAAATCAAGGACTACATTTTTTGAAAATTCGTTTGGCAATTTCTTCAAAAATCGCTTAGGAAATAAATTACAGGATATTAATTTGGCAGCTTCTTTTTCCTGAAATCCGTAAGGAAAATTCTTTGAAAATCTCTGCACCATTTTTTTCAAAAATTCCATTGAGAGCAACTTCCTAAAGTTTTTCTTCAGAAATTTCATTGAAAAAAATCTTAGGCAATTGCTTTGGATAATTCCTGCATCTGGCTTTGATTTGATTTGATTTGACTGTTTAAATCCCGAGATCGGACATCGTCCCGTCGATGGGCTGCATCGAGCCCAAAATCGGTCGGCAAAACAGTTAACTTAGTAATCCTTTTTTATCGTTAGTAAGACCTAAACGTGATGTGTCGTTCTCGTGTCGCGAATTTGTTTGGAATTGTTCTTTCGATGTTTTTTTTTTCCTTACCGCTGTTGGGGGAAACTAAGCTACAGCGTCAAATATTTCTCAAAATTCTGAGAATAACTTCCACTATTCTTTCTCTATATTCTTTGCGAATTTATTCGGAAATATCTTTGTGAATGCCTGCGGATTGTTTCGGAAATTTCTTCCGTAATTCTCTTTGAAGTTTATATTTTTTTGTATATCTATCTGGAAATTCCTTTCAAATTTTCTTTGAAACCTCTTCGGCAACTTTTTTTAGAATCGATTTGGCCAGCTTCTCTGGAAGTTATATCACAATTTCTCAAAATATTCTTTTGGCAATTTGTTTGGAAGTTTTTTTCGCAATTCCTTCAAAAAATTCCTAGGATTTTTTGTTATTTTATAGGTAATTTTTTAAGAAAATTATTCGGCTATTCCTCTTGAAGCTCCTTCGGCAATCCTCTCAGAAATCAGAAAGTACTTCTGTAATATCATAGCAAATTTCTTCAGTTATTTCCGATTGGATATTCTTCCAATGAATGTTCAAACAAATTGATAATAATTTTCTGAAGGATTATGAAAGGAATTCATAAAAGAATTGCATAAGAAATAATAAAAAAAAATGGCACAAGGCATTTTCGGAAGTGGATTTTTGTAGAATTTTTTCGGAATCTCTTGGAGAAAATAATTCGGCTATTCCTCCTGAAATTCCTTCAGCAGTCCTTTTGATAATCGGAAAATCCTTCTGAAATATCATAGCAAATTCCTTCAGTATTTCCTATTAGATATTCCTTCCAATGAATGCCAAAGTTGCTGAGTGTGCTTTAGGCATAGGTATTGCGAGAGAGTCAATCTCTCATCATGGAGAGGTTGCAGTGAGTGGTTCGCCTACCACTGTGCGTGCCTCCACTTCCTAAACAGGAGATGATGGAAAGATTCATGACAATCATATCCATATCAGCGGTGATGGTCATTGTCGTAGCCAGTTTTTTCTCACTCACTCTCCTAAACAAACGCGAGGAAAAAGAATTATGGAAGACGTGGCACTTGGTTCTGGGTCATTTGGCCGAACGCCATTTGGTCGAATGCCGTTTGGCCGAAAAATGAATGATGACCATGCCCCTGTTCCCCGCATCATATCACGCGAAAGAACAGCCTATGACTCAAAGAAGGAATAATCTTTGATAAAATATTGGCAGTTTCAACGTCAAAAATTAACTCAACTTGATCAAATTGGCAGTTGGAATGTCAAAAATTAACTCTGATTTCTTTTGCTCATAATTCGGCCAAACATCCATTCGGCCAGATGGCATTCGGCCAAATGACATTCGGCCAGATGGCATTCGGCCAGATGGCATTCGGCCAGATGGCATTCGTCCAAACGACATTCGGCCAAACGGCGTTCGGCCAAATGGCCACTTGCCTGCTCTTTCATCCCTCTCTTTCTCGTGTTCATCAATGAGAATGATTGAAAAAATTAAAAGGATGGCTATACCCATGGTGATGATCACAAAACGAGGATGATCGATGACGTGTGTGGAGTTCAGTCCCTCTGCTGTTAACGACTGTACAAAATGAATCAGAAAGCGCAAAAACAGGGTGATACAAGTTTGGTTATTATCGGAGTCGATGTCACCAGAATGTTGATGGCACACACAACTGGCCAGAAATACAGACAATGTAATTGCACGGAAACCTACAGCAAGAAGTAACGGGATTTCGCGGGGTCAAACTTCACTCTTAATTGAACGCAACTTAATGGCAATTCCACGGTCATAAATTACGAAATCCTCAATTGATGACACATAGCGCGCTTTATCCTCCTGGGCTCGAAATCCCAGATAAAGAGGTATGGAAACTTATGTCCCCAATATTGCTCGAGGCGTACGAACGCGAACCCGCGCGAACCCGAATCCATTAATTTATATCCTTTGCCATGTGTCGGTAGGATGATGGTAGGTACACCTCTCTTGTGTGTCGGCTTGATCATAAACGATGATCAAAAGCGAAAATCCGCGACGCTGGACCATGAGAGACCGAACGAAAAAGCTTATTGATGTTATCATAGGTTTAAGAAACGACATTCGCGTAAAGAACATACTAGTGAGAAGAAAACAGAACTATGACCAAAAAATGGGATTAGTTCTAGAAGATACATGAGTATGTCCCATAGAATCAGTAATTCCATTCTCCATTCCACCAAGTCAGCTCCAGACCGAGTTGAAATATGATTTATTTTGGTTGCGAATTTGATTTATTCTCAACCGAGGTTTGTTCATTCCGTCCACCAGAACGAGATTCCACTCATCGCCTCTGGCCTAGGCAGCTATCCGCGAATAAGCATAAAACCGCGCGCACCGATTAGATGGTTAATACCTCCTTCATATCGATTTATCTTGGGAATTATACCGCGACGATGTGCCAGAGAAGCCATTGCCGCGCGCACACACACACGCAACCCCCGATGAATGTCAATACTCTTTTAAGCGAATTAAAATCAACGATAAATCAAATCGAAGGTGAACGAGATCTCGGTTCAGGTTCTGGCGGTCTGGCTTCGTAGATTCTCTTGTTCAGAACGCGATCTTCCTTCAAGAGAATCGTCCGTTCGTGGGGAATGGAAAAAGATGAGGAGGATGGTGGTGCCAAATCATCATCGTCACGTCGATGATTATTATTAGCTGCCTATGTCTGTTCAAGACTTAGATCTTGAAAAGAGGGAATGAAAACGCGAAGCCGGGCATCCTGATTAGCTTAAGTAGGTTTTAAAAGGGGGGCTATTAGTGCGAGGGGATTACCACCAAGTGTGGAGCTGGTGGCGTCTAAGTGCTTCCCTAATCAGCTGATCGTCTCTAAGACTTTGCAGAGTCACTTTCCCCCGTTGGTTAGAAACGAATTACGTGGCGCCCCTGCGTGGATGTTAATTCGATAAGTTCCCTGACCTTCCCCATCGCATCGTCGGGGAGAAGCTCCGGGTTGCGTTGGTGAGACAATCCTAGAGATGTTGAAGTCCCACGCATACACGCTACGGGCGCATCAGACGCTGATAAATCATTTTGCATGTGCAGTCTTGAAATCCACATGGGACCACCGGATTTCACAAACACGATACAACCACACACTAGGTACTGGGAACGATCTTCCGCCAGTCTCATCGGTCGATGGTGCACTGTGAAGCGAATCGCACAATATTGAGCTAGACATACACTCAGCGAAGTAAACTACCGAAATTCATCAAAATACCTTATGAAATTTAGCCATAACTGTAAAGTATGGATGCCATAAGAATACCTTATGAAAATTGAACATGCTTATTATGACCTTATTACATAAGATAAACTTATGAAAAGAGCAGAAAAATCACAAAATGATGCAGACTGGAATCGATCCATGAACGTCAAGATCACTGAGTTCATGCCCAACCCACGCGGCTATTGACGCTTGAGAATATCATGTTGCTAAATGTGTATAAAAGCAAAACTGTGAGTCGATTCTGCGTCATAGACCGACCTTATGAAAATCGTTATAGCCGTTATGAATTGTTTAAAGGCCATTTCATAAGTTAGACCTTATGATAATCTTAGGTTTATTTGCCTGAGTGTACTTTGCAAACGGTGTTGTTGCATTCTCACGCAAAACGGTTATTGTGCGGAAAGGCTGTTGTTTCCGCGCCAAACGATTCTCTCGAAAAAGACTTGATTGGTTGAAATCAAAAGTTCTCTGAACTGATAACAACTCAAAGGACCTTCTGCAAAATTTTGAGTTTCGTTTTCGGTTTTATTCTGGTTTTATTGGTCTATTTTCATTTCCGAAGCGATGACAAAACCATGATAAAACCTCAAATGTCATTCATTTATGTTTAAATATTGGTTCAGTAGCACATATCATTTCGAAGCAGGTGTATGTAAAATCGAACCAATATTCTGAATGCTACTTGACTAAGTTTTATTATGGTTTTATTGTCAAACCTTTCATTTTGAAACAGTTCCAACACAACAACAGGTGGATTAATCAGCATTTGTTTTATTCAACTCCGACGCATAAATAAACCATCATCTGACGCGAAACCACTTAGAAGAGGGATGATGCATGGTGGCGCTAATTTATTTTGGTTTTGGCGCCACACATTTGTGGTGCTGCTGACGTAAAAAGCCAAAACACTTGGACGAAGCTGCATGCGGTGCGTTCCGAAGCGAACAGATTAGAGGTCATGCGCTGCCGCCAGACCAGATGCACATAAACTGCTGCGGCTGCAGCTGCTGGCCGTTGGAATTGGGATGACGTTTTGCGCAGATCATGCGAGCGCAAATTTGGCCGCATGTACTAAGCGCAGTTTTTTTGTCGGTAGTCAGATCCCGTTTGAATGGTGGCAATGTGGCAATGTTTGCAGTGCTCTAATGGATTCCTGTGGTGCATGTGTAGTGCACTCTAGGCATCTACCATAGTTCGATGATGGTCGGCATACGGTCGGTGGGATGAGAAATGAGGTCAAACGTCAAAGTTTTAAGATAAATTTAAGCAGTAGATATCATTTCTCTGCACGTCAGAGCTCAACATTCCTCTTCGAGTTAAAGGACAAGCTCGTTAGAATCTTTTGTATTATCTCACGATTTGTTGCGCACAAATCTCACAAACAACTGAATCAGCGCGCCAGAACTGCTGATTTTAGGCTTATAATGAGTGAGCTGAGCACACAGTTGTTAGAAGATTCCTTCCCGCGATTTGTGCAAGTGAGATTCTGGTGCAATATTGAACCGGAATAAGGAGATGTTTGTCCATCCCAGGTCACAAACGAACTAGACACTTTGTCTACGATTCAAACACTTAATTTTGATCCATCCAGTATTGCAAGCATCTGCCTAAGTTTGACAGAAAACCACGTACTGGAATTATTTGCCCAAGCTCATAGATTGCGCTGTTATGTACGCTGCTTTATAATCAATAAACAGATGGTGAGGGGTCTCCTGTTAGTCTAGTGGTTAAGGTTATGGATCGCCAATCTGGAGACGGCGGGTTCGATTCCTGTTGCGGTCGGGAAAATTTTCTCGACTCCCTGAGCATAGTATATCATTGTGCTTGCCACACAATGTACAAATTCATGCAATGACAGGCAAAGAAAGCCCTTCAATTGATAACTGTTGAAGTGTTCTAAGAACACTAAGTTGAGAAGAGAGTCAGGCCAGGTTCCAATGCGAGCTTCGAGCCATAAAGAAGAAGAATAAGAAACAGATGGAGAGTCGGCAAGTTGTCGTCCGGATTTAAACTAGAATAACCCGTAGGGTAAACATCTGATCTGTAGTTGATCTGCCCTCATGAAATGCAGCCTTGTAATAACCAACAAAAGACTCCTCAAGTGGTCTCAGTCTGATTAGTAGGACGCATGACAGTATCAACGCATCACCTGTTCATCGACTTCAAAGCGGCATACGACAGTATCGACCGCACAGAGCTATGGAAAATTATGGACGAGAACAGCTTTCCCGGGAAGCTGACTAGACTGATAAGAGCAACGATGGACGGTGTGCAGAACAGCGTAAGGATTTCGGGTGAACTATCCAGTTTATTCGAATCTCGACGGGGACTACGACAAGGTGATGGACTTTCCTGCCTACTATTCAACATCGCCCTGGAAGGTGTTATGCAACGAGCCAGGCTCAACAGCCGGGGTACGATCTTCACGAAATCCAGCCAATTTGTCTGTTTTGCGGATGACATGGATATTGTTGCTAGAACATTTGGAACGGTGGCAGAACAGTACACCCGCCTGAAACGTGAAGCAGCAAAGGTCGGACTGGTGGTGAATGCGGCTAAGACAAAGTACATGCTGGTAGGTGGGACTGAGCGAGACAAGACAAGCCTTGGCAGCAATGTTACGATAGACGGGGATACTTTCGAGGTGGTAGAAGAATTCGTCTACCTCGGTTCCTTGCTAACGGCTGACAATGACGTGAGCCGTGCCTACTATGGGCTCCAGAAGAAACTGCGGTCAAAAAAGGTTCACCCCCGCACCAAATGTACCATGTACGAGACGTTAATAAGACCGGTGGTTCTCTACGGACACGAGACATGGACGATGCTCGAGGAGGACCTGCAAGCACTCGGAGTTTTCGAGCGACGGGTGCTAAGGACGATCTTCGGCGGCGTGCAGGAGAACGGTGTGTGGCGGAGAAGGATGAACCACGCGCTCGCTGCACTTTACGGCGAACCCAGCATCCAGAAAGTGGCCAAAGCCGGAAGGATACGATGGGCAGGGCATGTTGCAAGAATGCCGGACAACAACCCTGCAAAGTTGGTGTTTGCTAACCATCCGGTCAGGTGGAGCGTGATCTGGCGAGTGTTGGGCGTGACCGACGTTGGAGAGCTGCAGCTGCAAATCGAGTATTATGGCGGCAAATTGTTGATTCAGTATTATCATGAATTTGATGTTAACTAAATAAATGAATGACAGTATCTTGTTGGATGAGATAAAAAGCAAGCAGTGTCAACACTGTCGAGCACTTGACACTGAAGAAGTCTGTAAGTCACAGACGAAATAGGCCTATCTGTCCGAAGATAAGCACAGTAGTAGAATTAAAAGGAATTTGCTCGTCCTTTCTAGTTTTCTTTAAAAGAGTTATTCATTTTTTATTTTCTTTTGCAAAAGTGAAGTATTAGTGAAGTGTTTTTAAATTAAACTAGAGTCTGAAGTAACAAGTTCTACTAAAAGCTCTAAAGTAATAGTAAAGTGAGTGTCAACAAGTATTCATTCTTCCATAGCTTTAAAAGACTCTAGTGGACCAAATGATGGAGCTGCTTGCAAGGTTGTGAGATATCATAAAAATGTCATTTGATTATATGCCAATTTCAATGCTCCTGTTAACAAACGTTTATCGACGATATCGTTATTTTACCATAACGTAAGTTTGCGTAAAGTTTGCGGACGGAAATTTGCATTGGAAATGGTGCAACTTGAAAATGTCATGACATTTTTTACATGACATTTACGTGACATTTACAACACTAGCTACTTACTTTCACACTTAAAAAGTTCTACTAGGATTTCTTTCTTGGCTTTAGCCTAATTGACTGCAAGCATTAGCCCACTCTTGTGCACCTCGCACTATTGACCGTTTCGTAAAACTTCCGCATATCGTTCAGATCCACGCTACATCCAATCATACTATCTTTGTTTTGTCGTGTCTTCTTGCTGAAGATTCACTTCTCTTCGGCTTTTGCCACCCTATACCACTCTGTTTAGTACCAGCCACTAGCATTCAACTTCTGGCGACGTTCTTCTTGTTGCAGGCAGACCACCCATTTCGCTGGCATCACTGAAAGGTACCTATCGCCTCCAGCGCTGTTGTAGTTGTAACCACTTTCGCAGTGAGAATTTTCGATGCCAACGTTATTTTTTCACTTTTGTGTTTTGTGCGATAGGCACGAGCTCAGAGAAATTTTACCAAGAAATAAGAAACCCTGTGCCGTACTGGTTCAAGCACAAACAAAAATCAATAAACCTTTGTCATGATACCCATACATCATTCTGCGGAGCTAAAGCAATCTGAAAATTGTATATTGTACAGACAGCCTGTCTGTTCTATCCAATACAGTGATTACCCATATTGAAGAACCACTGGACGAATATCTGAAGAAATCCCATTAAAAATTTCTTAAGTTATCCCTATAACAATTGTTGGATGAACTGCTGGTGGAATTCCTGAATTCCTGCAGGAATTTCTAAAGGAATCCCGCCAGAAAGCCCCGGAGTAACCGCAGAAATCACCGGAAAAATGCAAAGAGTAATCCCAGGATAAATTCCTGGAAGCATTGCATGACATTTTTTTGTAGGAATCCCTGGAGGAGTCCGGGTTGCAAAACGGTGAGATGACAGGGAGCGTCCAACATTGCTCTGGTCCTCACAAGTTCCTACCTCATGCTTCCACGGGTCAATCGATAACAAAGACCGCCAGCTAAAAGTTGGGTGCTTAGCTGGTAGTGCAGCCTGGGCACTGTTGTTTTTCTGACTTCAGCTAGATTGAGGAGGTATGATCCTAGCGTCTGTTCACCAAGGAGGTGCGGGTCAAACAGCGTCTGTTCCGGCATCCATTGGCTAAATATGAAATGCTCCTACACTGGAAGCTAGTCCTAAGGTGGCAGCTTCACCAGGGTGGATAGGAGAACCGAACTGAAACCGAAAATGAGCGATTGGAGATCTTCAAATTCGGCCCTCTGCATCACCATGGGTGCTCAAGACTGACCTCTGGGGCCGACCTACTGATAGCCAGTAGAGATAACGCGCAGTTCTCAATCAGAGCATCTGGGTTCGATTCCCACTGTTCACCGACTGTTTTTTTAATCGTAATAAGGATATGCATTCTCGTAAATTTGGACTGAGAAAATCGACGATTGTTTCGAGAAATCGTTAAACATGTTGGATGAAATCGCTGTAATCTATATATATAAAAATGCAGTGGCATACGTGGGACCGCGCATAACTTGCGAACAGAAGGTCCGATTTTGGTCGTCTTAGTTTTGTTCTGTTAGTTTTCACCCAAGGAAGGTTTATGAGGCAAAAAAAAATGGAAAAAATGAGTTTTTTGAAAATTGGGTTTCGTGCATTTTGAACGGGTACTTGGACTTGACTAGGGACTTGAAACGTCAAAAAACGCAGTAGGCAAGACAAAGTTTGCCGGGTACAGCTAGTAGATTATACAGGGTGTTGGGCCCAACACCCTGTATATTTCGATATGGCCTCCGCTTTGGTTTGTTTATAGCTGTTCCGTGCATTGATTACGATTTCTTTGGCGCTATATATGTGTGGCTAATATAGTTGCAATTTCGATATAGCAACCAAATTGCTGGCTGGAGTCTTATGTCCTGTCTAGGTTTAATGAAGAAATCCAGTAGATGTGTCTATTAATCGATTGAAGAAGAAATCTTTGGAAAAAAAAATCTCTGAAGAAATTTTCAAAGTAACACTGACTTGTGGACTACCCGGGATTTTAAAAATGCTTAGGAAATCACTGGTTAAAAAACAGGGATTTTTTCTGCAGGAATTCCATCGAGAACTCCTTAATGAATCCCAGCAAGATTTTTTTAGTGAGTCGCAGAAGAAATTCCAGCAGGCATTGTCCTAAATAAAATGAAGCGCTTTTGCATAAAATATTATTATTTTGAATAGAACAATATCATAATGGAAACTCTTCAGGAATTCGTGGTGGGATTCCTTCAGAAATTCTTGCTACGATTCCTCCAGGAATTTCTGCTAGGATTCTTCCAAGAGTTTCCGCTGATACTCTAGGATTTTTTTCATGAAATTCCTTCAGATATGTCCCTATGATATTTTCTTTTTCAGATATTCCTCCTGTTGTAGCTACAGAAGTTATTCTTCGTATCCCATCAGAAATTCCTACTGATGTTCCTTCCGAAATGTTTACTGATATACCCGCCGATCTTTTTCCGGGAATTTTTACTGGAACTACTCTAAGACATATCCAGACATTTATTTAGTGGATTCTTCAATTACTTCTGTTAGAGTTATTTCGTGGATTGATCGAGGAACTTATCTAAGGATTTTCCTCTTAGGATTTCTTCCGTAATTCTGGCTGAGAATCCTTTAGCAATTCTACCGAGGATTCATCCAGGGATTACTCCGGGTATACCTCTAAGGATTTCTAGAGATTCAAGGATTCATAGGGCATCTTCAATGGATCTGGGATTCCTCCAGGATTTTCTCAGAATTTTTTCAGGAATATTCTGCAGCAATTCTCCAATTCTTTCAATGATATTTGAAGGAATTGTTAAGAATTTTCCAACAATCCTTTTACGGATGCTTCTAGGGATATATTCGGAGAATACAATAGGGATTACTTCAGAAATTACTCAAGATATGTATCCGGGAAATAGATGTAAATTACTTACGGTATTCCTTTAGCATTTTGTGCAGGGTTTCGTCCTGAATTCATTACATTTCATTTAATTTATTCTTATTATTCAGTCACATAAGACAGACGTCTTTTAAATTGTTACAATTGTTTCATTTGGATAGAAAAAACTGCCACTGTTTCAAATTCATCCTAATAAACTAACATTTCATACATCAACAATATAATTAAATTGTTCGATACATTTCCTCTTAAAAACTGCCCTCGAAGATATTATTTAGAGTTACTTCATTTGGCAAAATATTCCAGTAAGAATAAGAATAATTTCTTGGGTTATTTCTCAACTAATTCTTCCAGGGATTCCTCCTGAACATTCGACTGGAATTTCATCAAGGATTCCGCCAGAGTTTTTAGAGGTGTCTATAAGGATTATTACACGATGATACATTCAAAGATTTCTCCAGGAGCTCTGTTTGAATGTCTCTTTTTCTTTAGAAATTGTGTTCACTATTGCGGTTATCGCTTTTTCGTTATATATCAAGGTATGACTGTATCTAAGGACTTGAAATTTATATCAAAAAAGAACAAAACGTTCCAAATGGTTGCCATACAGCACCAACGGCTTTTTACGAACTCAAGGCAAACGAAATTTTTGTTTAATGAATGTAACATCATTAGGTGACCCTAAATACTAACAATAGTGCAACTATTGAGCTTGAGCTTGATTGTCCGCCCGTAGATGCTACTCCAGTATCGCCAGACCAGCTACACTAACACAAGGAACCAATGAGATTTCTGCCAGGAATTAAGCATCATCTTCAGTGTGTGAGTGTTGATGATCTTCTATGTTTTGGCGACAATGGCGCCTGCCACCTCAGGTTGCAGGTCAATGTGAGGAACGGGAAGGAAGTGATGATTGTAATAGTTTGTATCCACAGCAGACCGAATATGCGTCTGCGTCTGCACAAATTCATGCGGATGTCGGAGTGATGGTTGGACAAGGTTGGCAACGGGTTCACACATTGGTGCGTGGATGCCAGGCATAAGATGGTAGATTAGTGTATTTATTACTCGGAAGATAATGCAGCACAATTCCCTTAATTGCATAACTCGTAAGCGTTATGTGTTAGATTGACACTGTGCTGTGAAAGTTGGAAGGAAGGGAATAGGCTTTGCTACTAGACCACTAAGCCCGTTTCATACAAATTTCGAAATTTTTGTATGGACGAAAGTCTACATGGGAGGAGGAGGGTCTGAGATGGTCAACATTTTGTCTACATTGTGTATGAACAGCCCCTAAGTAACAAGGAACACGTTCAAGAAAAAATCTTGTTTAACATCGGGACTAATCCAAACGGCGAACGAACTCTCCTGCCAACATCGCTTAATCAGATAATGAAATGATTTTCTTCCATACATACCACGGCCTCCAACATCCGACAGCCTCTCAAGAATGTTTCTTATTCCGGCCTTCACCGCGAACTGCCCTGCACCTTACCCCACATCCAGTGCCTAATCTCTAAATCAGCGCACTCGGCCTGTCATTCTCACCCACCTCGCCCATTCTCTATTCACCACACTAGTAGGTACAGTGAGACTTGGCAGGAAAGGTCGAGTTAAGACTCATAGCCGGGGAAAATAGACACACAATCATGGAATCCACTTCGGGACCGACGCGCGGCCGAGAGATGAAATCCCAGTGATATGCAAATGGACCCGTAGATAAAGGTCAAAACAGAAAAAAGTGCCCCCAACAACAACAACAACAACAACAACAACAACGCCGTTTAAAAGGCGATTCATCGGGGTTCTAGCCTGTGCGCTCGTTGCAATCTCCACCATCATCATCGGGGGATAAGATTGAAAGCATGCTATAGGTGGGTACCCACCTTTCGGATAGATCGACAGGTGCGCGAATAGGATTGACTCTTGAATACACCCGCAGCTGCATTGAGAGTTGAGACTCTACACCATTTGAAATTGAAATGCGTTGAACACGTTCGAACCCCGTATCCCCACCACGATTACGTCCATCTCTAATGGCTTAATTTCATTTATCGAATGCGATGCAGCAGCAGCGATATGGACGGACGACGGGACCAACAAACTGCTTTTTGAATGGCTTCCCTGCCTTGATGATCGTCCGTCGTAGGAGATTCTGAGGAAATCGAATTAGGAAAAAGAGAAAATCTCCCCGGTGTGTGACGTGCATTCGCCGAGGATGAATCCGAGTGAGAGTTTTAAATTGCCGCTAAACATCTCTAATAAACACATTCCACCAGGCAAGAAGAAGTGGCATTTGTAGAGAAGTACATAGGAACAGAACATTCTGGGAAGAATGTTCTGAGGTTACATCAGATGATGGACGAAACTGGAAAGTGGTTTCTGCAAGTCATGATGCAACCGGGTCGGGTCGTCTGGATCTGGAGTCCGAAAATAACTCTTCCTATTAGGTACACCTACAACATGGTAGTGAAGGATGCCTTTCGATTGGATAAACTATAGTGGTTTCCAACATTTTCTCGAAATAAACATTACAAACACAAAAATCGTCAATAACGTACTGGTCACGTCCTTAGGGACCCTAAGTTAGGGTCATTGGGGAAGGGAAGAAATGATAGCACTACTTCTGTTAGAGGCCAAGATCACTTCTGCATCTTCACAGTTGTCGCGGAAGTGTCCATATGTAAGTGAAAGTCATATAACTAAATTTGAGAACCACTAAGACAGACTGTGGGAAAACAGAAAGCCCTCCTACGATCCTGAAAGATTGAGACTTGATCAAGAGAACGCGAGCTGCTGTAATTTAAATTTGCTGGTAAAACGTTGGTAATCCGACAGCTCCACAGTATGTCCAAGTGATGAATCCCCCTTAGTACTTGAACGTTTGAACCACTTCCAATCACATCTATCTTCAGATGTAACAAGAACTAATCCTACTTCAAGCGTCAAGAAGTCAATTTTCAAAATGGACCACCAACCTCGTCGTCGTCGTAGTCTGGAGCAGTGACACAGTCGTCTTACCGCTCACTGCTGTTATGAGAGACGAGGCTCTCTCGATCTCGGATGACCGTAATCAGTTGTAGGTAGGAATGTGTCTTTCCACAACCCTGCGTCTCATCTGACAACGTCTTCGATAGGTTGCGTTGCTGCTCTGCCCCTGCCTAAACAAACTGCACATAAATGCACACACCTATCGACACCTATATCTCTTCCTGGACCGTCTTCGTCGTCGTTGTCGTCGTCTGCGTCGCCGAGGGATCGCACTCGGCTCGGCACAGCTCAGGTAAACATAACTGTAAACAATGTTCGCATCCATAATTGATGAGTGGTAACAGTAGTAATCGAGAGGTCCGTCCCTTCCCCCTGTCGGGGGTCCCTTCCCTTTGTACGCCTCACCGATCGACGATCGATCGCAGCCGGTCCGCGTCCGCTATAGCCAATAAATGCATTCACTCATCGTGGCTAGCGGCTAGCCAAATGGCGATCTATCGCTTCCAAGGTTGTAACGCATCGATAGTCGCATCACCTGCCCCCACGACTCCAACCACCACCATCAGAGAGACGGTTGTTTGTTTTTGTCTGGCTTTGAAGCAAGCGGCTTTCCTGTGAACTTGTGTCTTTGGCGGGGCCAGCAAGAAGGCGGCGACGTTTACCGATTTGGCACACTGCGCTGCACTCACATATCTATTGGCGGCGGCACTAGTATAGTGTAGCACTAGTATATTGCCGACAGTAGCGCATTGGCAAAATGATCTATTGGGGCTCTGCTGAGTGGTGATTGGGATCGGATATGGGCACGCAAGTCGGTCGGTCGGTCGATCGGGGGTGCTTTTTGCCGTGAAAATTGTTGGTGCTAGGTGATAAGTGTCCTGGATTTGGGCGAGCGGAATGGTTTCTGCGTGTCTTATGGGTTCGAAGCGGTACTTTTGAAGAGTAGATTAAGCGTTAGTGACGGTATCGGAATGCGCGCCATTTGCAGGTTTTATTGGCTGCAATTGGAAACTAATGGATTCGAATGGCTTTGAATTTCTACTAGTTAGCTAGATAGCACAAATATTTGAAAGGACCCATTCAGGGTCCCTGACTATGGAAAGCGTTCTTTGGACAATATTTGATCCCGAATTGAAAAACCGACGATAGTTGTTATTTGAGTAGTGCCAGATCAGTTTCACTTTATTATAACAGAAAATGATAAGCGATGAGTTTCACCACACCTCTATTACATCATATTGCTCTAGAATGCCTCCGAAGCCTTCGGGAACTCTCCTGAAACCCCTGGAATGCACTTGAAAGTCCTTGAAAATCTGGATCGCCACTGATATCTATCAGCACGCTCCTAAAATCGCTTAAAACCTCAGGAACGCTTCTGAATGTCCCTGAATCGTCCCTGGAAAACACCCTGGAACATCCCTAAACCTGTGGAAAATCCCTGGAATATCCCTTAAATCCACGTTGAAATGCCCTCGAGGGTTTCAGGAGTTTCAGGAGTATTCTATGGGATTCAAGTGGCATTCCAAAAGTTTCCAGTTGTGTTCCAGGAGAATTTGAACTAATGAAACACCATGTGACGCCCCTGAAACCCTCTGGAATACCCTCGAAACTCATTGAAAACTCCTAGAACGCCCCTGAAATCCCCTGGAATATCCTTGAACCCCCTGAAACACTCCTGAAACCCCTGGAACGCCACTAAAATCCACCGGCACTCCCCTGAAACCAGTTAAAAACCCCAGGACCGCCCCTGAATATCCATGTATCGTCCCTGAAACGCCCTGGTACACCCTCTCTCTCTCTCTCTTGGCGTAACGTCCTCATTGGGACAAAGCCTGCTGCTCAGCTGTTTTATGAGCACTTCCACAGTTATTAACTGATAGCTTCCTCAGCCAATGACCATTTTGCATGCGTATATCGTGTGGCAGGCACGAAGATACTCTATGCCCAAGGAAGTCAACGAAATTTCCTTTACGAAAAGATCCTGGACCGACCGGGAATCGAACCCGTCACCCTCAGCATGGTCATGCTGAATACCCGTGCGTTTACCGCCTCGGCTATATGGGCCCCTGGGACATCCCTAAAACCTCTGAAAACCCCTGGAATTACCTTGAAACCCATATTGAAATACCCTCAAGGAATTTCAGAAGCATTTCAAAAGCGTTCTATGGGATTTAAGCTGCGTTCCAAGAGTTTCAAGTGATCTAGGAGGTTTTTAACCCATGAGGCTCCTGAAAAACTTTGGAGTGCCCCTGCATCTCCTTGAAACCCCCTAGCAAAGCAGATAATTTTTTTCGTCCATTTCCGGCTATACCAGTCGAAAGAGACATGAAGTTGTGATAAACGGACCAGGTTAGGGTGGTGCTTCGAATTCACTTTCACTTCCTACTTCACAGAATCGAGATTTGTTTTGTGGCTTAGATGGTTAAAGCGCCGAACTAGCGATACGAAGTCGTCGGTTCAAATCCCATCAAAATAATCGGTGTTTTTCACAAATTTCTCAATTTGTCAATTGAACGCACACTGTGTCTTCGAAATTTAAGTTTTTTTTTGTCGCCCCTGAAAGCGCCGCCTCAATGCTATGAAACATATGGGTAATTCTCGCTAAGATCGGTCCACTATTTACACCTTGTCTTCAAAAATGTTTAAGGTGGCGATTTTCTCGCAAAAAAAGTAAGGAAAATGCATTTGGTTACTCAAATTGATGGGGGGTCCATTAGAGTTAGTTAGAGTCACAGCAATTTTTGCAGACCCCTCGATTTTTTGTTGGTCAAATGGTGGCTCATTGAAACCGTTATAACTCGAAAGTTTCTCCAAAAACCACCTCAAAACGAATTGTTGTTGCAAAGAGGCAAGATTGATTTTGGCCGCCATCTTGGATTTTTATAACAAAACATTTTTTTCACCATGATGGCAAACACCGAATTTTTGCATCAATTGAAAGCTGAGACATTTATACATAACCATACATATCAAAAAATTAGAGCATTCTTAAGAACTCATACTTCAAAATAAAAGAATAAAAATATCATTTTTTCTCTATTTCTCGTTTCTCGAACCCCTTAAACCCTTGAAACATCATGAAACGCTCCTGATAACCTTCTGGAATACCCCTTCAACAACTCGTGTAACGACTCTGAAACTTTAGAGAGTCCCTGAAACGCTTTTGAAACCCCATGCAACACCTGAAGTCCCTTAAAATCCTTCGTAACGCCCCTGAAACCCCTTGATCTCCCCTGGAACGCCAACTTCCTGAAATCTCCTGAAATGTCTCTATAGTGACAGCTATAAAGCATGGGTTCCATCCCCAGTCGATCCAGGAACATTTCTTGGGCATAAATTATCTAAAAATGATACCCCTCGAACTGAAACGCCCTGATATCGAAAAAAAAATCTGGCAGTCGGGCTAACAGCCTAAGTGAAGCCAGTATTCAACAGTGTTCAAACAGAAATTCGCAAAAAGTACATGCTACATGTCTACAAATGTTTCAACAAAAAGTCACCTAGATTTAATCAGTACATCTAGCAGTACTAAGGACATTTCTGATAGACTTTGTGAAGTATTTTCTGGTAAAACTTTCGATGAATGTAGTGGAGAGATTCTCGAAAAGTTTGTTGTTAAGGTCTAGCCGAAGCTTCTGAGAGAATTTCTGGACATTCTGAAAGAAATTCATGGCATCAGCTGCTGGGAGAACCAACCATCGTCCATACCGCGAAAATTGGGAGGCTACGGTGGACGGGTCACGTCATCAGGATGTCGGATAGCAACCCGACTAAAATGGTTCTCGAGAGTCATCCGACCGGTACAAGAAGACGTGGAGCGCAGCGAGCTAGGTGCGTCGACCAAGTGGAGGACGATCTGCGGACCCTACGCAGAGTGCGGAACTGGAGACAAACAGCCATGGACCGAGTGGAATGGAGGCGGCTACTATGTACAGCAGAGGCCACCCCGGCCTTAGCCTGACCGCTCGGCTCTCTCGGCATATTTTCTAGCAGAAACCATATGGAGCTCCGGGAAATATTTTTTATCTTTATTACCTACACACTTAGAAATTCTGAAATTTGCACGAAACGGAATCACCAAAGAACGTAAACGTTTTCAAGATTGAATCACAAATTGGACTCAACTTTACGCGCATCATGTAAGTGCTGGTTGGTTGCTTTAGATGTCAACAAATTCGTTTCACCAGAAACGTAGAATCAGTATCACGTTCATCAGCCACCTTCTAACTCGGTGAAATAGCTGAGAGGTAAAAGATGTGGCTCACGATCAGCAGACCCGGTGTTCGAATCCCATGCATGACAAATTTTTTTCTTTTCTATGTTTTATCTGTCAAATCGGTTCTAGCGATTGCTAGACGCTAAGAAATATTAAGTTTTATTGTGGGGTGCCTTGAAAGACGTAAATTTACATGTTTCAACCTCTAAATTTGTGTTTTTAAAGATGCTCGTATATGTCAGGTTCAGGACACTTAAAATTACATGATATTTTCTAGGTGTGTAGATAGACTTTTGACCCTATAATCGTAGCTGTAAAGGCGTGGGTCTTCAGCATGCTGAGGATGACGGGTTGGGTTTACGGTCGGTCCAGGAACTTGTCGTATTCAATTCATTGCGGATCTATGTTAGATGTCGTATAATTTTATATTTTTCAAAAACCCTTCACTATGTTTTTTTTTATTATTTTTCTGTAGAAAGCTGACTTCCAGCCTCAAAATTTGCAAAATAGTTTCTAACTATTTTTCTCGAATTTTTATTGTTTTATAGATTTTCAAAACAAGCAAAAGGAAAAAAAATTGGAGATTTTTTGATACCAATTACCGTCCCTACACAGTTATGGATCACACACAGTAACGGATCACTTTGATATTTAAAGTCAAATATCTTGCTCAAAACATATATTTCGGCACGAAAATCATTTTTGTATTTGTTTTCTGAGATAAAAAATGATTTTCAAGATATTAATCTGAAAATGAAATGTATTATATTGCAACGAAGACAACTCTATCTCATAACTGCCAGAAAATAGCCGAAATCCATAAGAAGCTACTCCTGCAGTGATAAGCTCTGAAAGTGTCGAAATCCACCGATTTTCATATAAAAACCGCTCGTATACCTCGGAAAAGGTATGTTTACATCTATTTAGCGAAATTTTACTTGATTCTGGGATTAAAATACTAAAATAATGTGACTTTCAACAGTGATCCATAATGTGATCCAGAAACTGATCGTTTGACGCTATTATGGGTCACTTCAAACAAACATTGATTTTCGCCCCGCTCAGCGCTCCCGACGCAATTTTTTTTAGCTTAATGTAACAAAAGTATTATTTAAAAACATAGAACCTTGAAAACCAGGTGTCTTGAAACGCACAATAGTAAATATAATACTTAAGATGGATAACATCACTGTACCCTAGTGGCGTACCTGTTGCAAAGTACATGGACTTGGGAATTTTCAATGTTTTCTTTTTATTTATTCTATTATATCAGGTACTTCACCAATAAAATAATCAAGACACTGTGTAGTTTGGCCTTACCAACCCGAATTATATATTAAGGTTGGAATTTTGAGTAATAACGCGTTGATCCATAATATGGCTCAAATTGATCCATAATATGTAGGACTCCGTGGAACTGATCCATAGATCCATAATAGGGCATTCGGTAAACAGTGAAATATTCTATTTTTATGCAAAAATGACATGACATTATAAATAGTTTGGTAATCAAAAGTTCAAATCAAAACGTAGCCAACGGTGCTTTCGAAGTCGTAGTTTTTGTTTTATTTTATTTTTTATTGAATTTTGGAGGTAAAAATATCACTAAGTGATCCATGACTGTGTACCCGCGGTATTATTATTATTATTATTACTTTATTATAAAGATTTTCAGCCCTAGGCTGGTTCATCTCTTATTTGATATCAAAAATAGATTCTACGTACAGGTTCCAATAAAAAAAAACTGTGCAAACTGGTTTTTCCTACAACATCCTCCTAGTAATAATAATTATTAATACTTTATTATAGAGATTACCAGCCCTAGGTTGGTTCATCCCTCACTTCCTCCTAAGTTATAGCGAATTTAAAAAATCCAAAATTTAAAAGTCATGGGATCTTGTGAAATGTTTTTTGAAATTTTTTAAATATTCAACAGTTTTTATCAAAAAAGGACCAATTATTTCTCAGATATGTGATACCGTCTAGAATAGCATTTAAAAAAGTCCATGTTTTTCTTTTTTTTTATATATCAAATTGTAACTTTAGAACGATTTGATGTAAAAAAAAACAGTGTGCATAGATTTTTCTTATTGGAACCTGTACAAACAATCTATGTTTGATAAAAAATTCCAAAGATGGTTATCTTTTGTTAGTTTTAAAAATCGATGTAAAATAAAAATTCGGAAGAACTTTTGTGAACACACATATTTCTAATCCTATAATAAATACCTTTCCAACCTTTTCAAGCAAAATTGTATCAGATACCGTTTTCTTTCCGGAGAGTCCTCAAGGGATTCTTACAGGCATTCCAGCTGAGATTGCTTCAGGAGCTCATGCTGGCATTACTGCAGAAATTCCCACTGCAATCCTTCGAGCAGTTATTGCATGTATTCTTCAAATTTCACTAAGGACGGTTGCAGAGACTTTATCCAGGGATTTCTCATGGGATCCTTCTTGGAATTTCTCCTGGAATTCCTAGTAATTATTGCTTGGACTACTCCCAGAGTTTCAATAAGAATTTCTGCATAAAATTCAGCTGAGATATCGTCAGAAACTCCAACTGAGATGGCTCAAACAGATTTCTTCCATGGCTATTCCAGCATTTCGCCCAGAAAATCCAACTGGAATTCATTCAAAGATTCATCCATATGGATTTGTGTGGGGACTCCTCCAAGAATTTCTCTAGTGATGTCTACAGAGCATCCGCAGGAGATTCCTCCAAAGAATTCATCAGATTTTTTCTGGGAATACCTCTATTTTTTCCTACATATTTTTTTTTCTATTCCTTCAAAAGTTCAAGGTATTCCTGCTTGGAGTATTCCAGGAGTTCCTGCTGGGACTTTTTCCAGGGATTTTCCTGGGATTCCTCAAGAAATTACTGTAGGAATTCCTTTTAGGATGCCTATAGAAATTGCTGCTGGGATTATTCCAAAGAATCCTTCGTGAATTCTTACAGAAACTCTTTTTTTGTGATTATTTAAGGGGTTCGTCTGGGAACGCCTCATGTGAATTCTATAGAAATTCTGCTAAGATTTCTCAAATAATTTCTGTTAAGGTTTCAGTAGAAATTGCTCTTGAGATTCGTGCAGAATTTCCTCCAAAGATTAGTTACGGGTATAAATATGTGTTACATTAATAAGACGAAATAGTTGTGATGATTAACCTGGGTTTGTTAGGGGAATATCTGTAAATAAAAAGAAAATCGCGTTAAGTACTGTTCCTTTGAATTCCACTAAGAATTTGCATCCTCTGACAGATACGTATATCAACCTTGACTCGAGTCAAGTACAAGACACTGAAGACGACCTTACAGTTGAGGTCGAAATACGTATCTTTCAGAGGATGCCAATTCTTAGTGGAATTCAAAGGAACAGTACTTAACGCGATTTGCTTTTTATTTACGAAATAATTGTTTAATGTGTTATAAATGTGAAATTCGTGAGTTTTTTGTGTTATATATTGCAATTTGACTTTTAAATATTCGCCTAATTTTAATGTACATTTATAGGGTTCTGGCAGAATAGTGGTTCATTAAGTGCAATCCTATTTTGATTGTCAACATTCAGGCCATTTCGTTTAGCGGATAATACTAGAGACACAAACCTTTCCCTGACACGTACTTCAAGTTATAGAACTCTAGTAATAGGACCCGAAACGGGATGCCCGATTAGGATTAGTTTTCCTAGACAAAATCAAGCTATGAAAGCAACAGCAATGACTGTCAACTAAAAGGTGAACTGCCAAATAAAATAGAATCCCATGATGACTGATGGATCAAAATCAATTAATGAAACCTCGTCATCCTGTGATAGGAAGCTGTTTTGTATCTGGATAACATAGACACACTCATTTTCTGGGATGTGATGTGCCAATTTGTGATGTCTTATTTGTACATTTGAAAGGTTCTATGCATAGTGATATGGTGATATGTTAATCCTTCTATAATAATTTATTTCCTTTTTTTTAACATGGCGCCTAACGTGCATTTGTAGGGTTCCATTTAATTGTTCGCTAATTTATTGCTTGTCTTCGTATGTCAAAGGAAATCAAGTAAATTTACATTAGAAAATGATTCTAATCCCAGATCGGGAATCGAGCCTAAATACCCCAACCCAAATACAGAAACCCCGTACATTCACCGACCAAGTTCACACATTCTGCAATACACACCCTTAGTATCGATCATCGACCTTCGGCCAGTTCCACGGGCTTGCAAAAGCCCCCGAAGAAACATCCCATCGTACAATGAGTACTTGTTCCAGCTTTTCTCTTGTACTTACTCACGGTACTTCACTTCATAGGTTAATTAAATTTACGATTTCTTTTACCCCTTTAATTTCCATCCACCATAGCCAGTAGCCAACAGGCACATCAGAATGGTTTGTGGCAGAGTGGTCGACCAGGATAGATGGGTAATTATCGCAAGATGACCGGAAGTCAAGCAGTAATCTCTTCATGCTCTAAAAGTGCTCTACAGTACAGTTTGCGGCATTCAGCGCGATTCCGAAATTGTTTTCCGTGCGAAACCTTTGGATATGATTGGTCTTAGTTTCATCTTTGGTTTGTTCTATGATCTCTTTTTCGTGCCACCATTACTGTCCGGATTCTGACCATGCGGAACTCTGATTTTAATGTTAGGCGTACGAACGATTTCGGAACGAGTGTCTGATCAGCTACGTCATTTCTGTGCATGAGTCGAGAAAAGGAATACGATGCTCGATGGAATGCTAGAGTTAAAGATTTTGGTGATTGAGCGTGGGTCTGATCCTGATCGATGATTGGAGCCAAGTTCTGTCGCCTTGATGAGATTGGCCAATCAATTATTTAAATTATCAGAAAAGTACCAGACGCCACGCGAAGGAATTCAACACTCAAATGGAATTCACACATCCTCTTCCCTAATTTCTATTCAGCAATAAATCATCATTACCTTCTCTATTTGCGGACCGGTTTCCTACACACGATCGAGTCGATCTTCCCGCAGTTATTGGTGGTCCCGACTGATCCATCTACGAAATGCCGTAATCTGCACTTGCTTTGACAGGCGATCGCCGAAACATCATCCGTCCATCATCGTGCTGCGGCCTGAGGTGGATACCGGTCCCGGTACGCTAATGGCCTATTTCTGTGCGCCGTTCCACTCACATATATGATGTGTGCCATTAGCGCGATTCCCCAAAAAGAAACAAACAAAACTCGAAGACCTTCGCTCAAGGTCTGGATTTACGATCGACAACAACGTAGGTACGTTAGGTACGAGCCTCCACTTCCAGGCGCTGCGCTGCTAGACGGACGAGCTGCATGTCAACGCATTATGCGGCGTTGCGCCCCGTAATGGCTGGATTATGAAAACAGCCCCAACCATCGCCGTCGTCGTCATGAACGCGCATTAATGGCCGCAGCCGGGAATATCCAATTCCAGAGGGGGTTAACTGTAGATTCCTTCGGTGTTTGTTGATTTTTTTGGGTCATGTCTGTGCACTTTTTCTCTGTGGTTTCTCTTCAGCGGCCGCGCGGCAGTTGGTTCGGAAAGTCCGATTCGATTCTCCATCTTTTCCGAATTCGGCCGGACCGAACAAACACGGGGAACAACGGTCTAGTTATTAAAAGCTCTCGCGCCGTCGGTCGGTGGAAATTAGCCCCGAGTGCAAGTGGAGGGCCCCCAGTTCTTGCGGATCATCGATGGAATGACGCGGCATGACCTATGTAAAGCATTGTCCAGTTAGAATCCGGACGCAAAGGATATTTTATTGTGACGCTCTAAATGATCATAATCATATTTTTTTTCACTGCAGTCTGATCATAAACAAGTCCTCTAATGACGGAGAAAATTTCATCGATTTTCTTGCTACGAGTGAAAAGTTATTTCAGATTGAAGACATGCGAAGGAAAAAAATCTTGCACAAACACGCTGAAAATTTAGGGTGGTCAGGTACGATAGTCGCTAAAAATGTTAATATCTCCAAAACCATTACGTGTGATGTGCTCAGATGTTGTTAACCATGCCATGAGGAAGTGTCCAAGGAAGATTAAAGTTTATGTTCATGGATAAATCTGCTTGGAATTCCAAGATTTGCCAGGAAGTTCGAGCTCTGGACATCGTTTTCTCACATCACGATTTTGACACCAAATGTGTACAAAGATGATAACCTCAAGAATG
Source organism: Aedes albopictus (assembly GCF_035046485.1). Classification (NCBI taxonomy): domain Eukaryota; kingdom Metazoa; phylum Arthropoda; class Insecta; order Diptera; family Culicidae; genus Aedes; species Aedes albopictus. The sequence goes on from NC_085137.1 coordinate 29,639,192, forward strand.
GCGTGCTGCTTTTCAAAAATGCCCACAAGGGATCTGAAGAGGTTTGAGCTACTTTGGTGAGCTATCACGACAGCCTGAGATGTGCAGTGGTGTCATCATTGTTGGATAGTGTTTATTAACGAAAAAACACTCAAATTTCGCTTCATTGGAATTCACTGGTAAGCCCTTAATTTCGAAAGGAGAGAAATATTGTTAAAGTTTCTTTGGATTCCTAATCAGACTGGTAGAGGGTCTCAGGACACTAAAGAGATGACCCGATTGTTAAACAAATACGCCGAAGGGGTTGATGTTAAAATTTACTACCATTGTGCAGATTTTTAAGGAAGCTATCACGGAAAAAATGAGAAAATGTATTAAAAATTAAATTTAATAATTTTAATGATATTTTTCCATGAAACTACAGTAAATTGTCTTTGTTTTGAGGGCTTAACCTTTTCTGTTTGTTATTCCACCTCTGAGATATAAGTGATTATCTGCGTCCGGATTCTAACTGGACAATGCTTTATGAACGCGGACGGAATGGGTTCTACTGTTTCATTTTTCGAATTCGCCTTTTTGGTTATGTTTTAGTTTGTAATTCTAGACCGCCAGCCCCCCGAGCGAGAGTTCATAAATAACATGTTATTTCCCCCCTGGTTGAAGAGGGAAGGCTTTTAGGCACTAACAACACGGTAGCCGTAGATTGCCAGGAAGTGGGATGGGAGTGTGTTGCAAAAGCGTACGGTACAGGGCTGCGCCGCCGGTGCGGCGGCCAGTTTGTGAGTTTACGACGGGATTAACCTTGTTTGGGGCGGGTTACGAGAAGGAATGACGCAAATTTCGGATTTTCTGCTCGATGTACTTTGGAAATGATTGTTTTGGATGGAAAAGCAGCCGATGGTTGTTAAGTCATGACGAAACTAGCATATGCAATTTCATACGTAATAGACGAGCAATATGTTTTGTAAATATATAAATTGCATTGTCTTAATTGTTCTCAAAGTAAGTTATTCTGAGTAAAATATTGGCAAAAAGTTCTGAAGAATCACACTGAATTTCGTAAAGGAATATTTCCTAGAATATTTCTGTCGAATGTTTTTTCTTAGGACAGGGCGCTGTAAGAGTATCTTGTCGAGTTCTTAAAATTTTCGGTGGAATTCGGAAGCCAACTTTTGACGAAACTCCTTTTCAAAAGAAACTGTAGATAATACTTCTGCAGAAGAGTTTCCGGCAAAATAGATGCACAGATTTTTGGTGGACCTAACATTTCTTTGGTAATATTATTGATAGAATACTAGTGTGAAGATTTTGAAAGAGTTCCAAAAGAAATGATTTTGATTCTTAAAAAAAAAAAAAAAACAAATTAATCCACCTAGTGGTGATAGTGCCTTTCTCGTCGAATATGTTCGCACAATCTTTCCGTCGACATAAGTCAAAGTGTTTTTGAATCCAGATATTTTTAAAGTAAAGCAAGCATTTTATCAAAGCCATCTTTGAATTGACTTAAAACTTACTGATGGTACATAGTCCGACGTTAGTACGGCTGAATAATATCAGAAAACAAATCCTACAATCTAAACAAAAACTAAAATAGAGTTAGTTTATCAAATTAAAAGTTTACCCAGGTAATTTGACAGCAATCAATGTCGAATTGGCGTGGTTTTATGGTACCACACGCATGGGTTTGGTTCAATTTCACATTTTACTACTTTCCAACTCACTTTCGGTTCACATTTTACCACTCACCGATTGTCCCTGATGTGGTCTTTTTTTGACAGTTTTCCCAAGGGAAATCTGTCAAACTACTGTCACGCACACGCAAACGAATGCATTGTGTGGGGCACTTTAGACAAGTTTCAAGCAAATTGTTAATCAGTTTTCCTAGAAAGTCGCGAATTGATGTACCGCACACATGGGTGTGGTTCATTTGTCATTTCGGCAGTTCCGGCGAGACACTCGAAACTGGTTCCGAAACACTACCAGTAGTCTTAAATGTGGCCTGAGACTATTTTCTTGCTGACCTTTCTTTGTGTTATTGAAGGAGCCGTTATTAATTGTGCTGTGAGCATGCGTTTGGTTCCGTTCTACATTTGACCACTTCTGGCGGGGCACCTGGCTGGAACCAGTTTCGGCACATTATTGGTTTTACAAAGTGTGGTTGATTGTTTTTCTTGTTAACCGTTCATCAGGTTACCTAAAAAGTAATTTAATGTGTCGTAATTATGGGTTTGGTTCTCCTTTACATTTGACCACTACCGATGGGGCACCCGTAATCTGTTGTAGAACACTACTGGCTGTCCCAAATATGGCCGGAAACTTTTTTTTTGCCAAATCACGATACTAAAAAATCCGCGATTTCATGTGTTGCATGCATCAGTTTGGTTCACTTTCATTTGGCCATTTCCGGCGGGACACCCGGAACCGGTTCCGGATCACTACCGGTTCAGATATATTCTGAGAATATTTTCCTGCTTACTGTTCATCAGGATATCAAAAAAGCCACTATTTGATATGTCGCATGCATGGGTTTGGTTAACTTTTAAACTTGGCCACCTCACTACTGGTTCTGATATGGTCTGAGAATGCTTTCCTGCTTACTGTTCGTCAGGATATCGAAAAAACCGCGGTATGATATGTCGCATGTTCGGTTTTCGTTCAATTTTATATTTGGCCAATTCCGGCAGGACACCCGGAACCGGTTCCGGAACACAACCGGTTCAAGTTTGGTCTGAGAATATTTTCCTGCTTACCGTACATCAGGATGTCAAAAAAGCCACTATTTGATGTGTCGCGTGCATGGGTTTGGTTAACTTTTATACTTGGCCACCTCCAGCAGAACATCTGGAACCGGTTCCGGAATAATACCGATTCCGATATGGTCTGAGACCATTTTCCTGCCTACCATTCATCAAGTTATCGAAAAAGCCGCGGTATGATATGTCGCATGCATGGGTTTAGCTTACTTTTATGTTTGGCCACTTCCGTTGGGACACACGGAACCGATTCCGGGACACTACCGGTTCAGATATGGTCTGAGACCATTTTCATGGTTACAATTCATCAAGTTATCGAAAATGTCGTAGTTTGATGTGTCGCATGGATGGGTTTGTAGCGTTTTCATATCTGGCCCCTGCCTGGGGTACCGGTCCGGATCGCCTAAATGGTCATAACTATGGAACGGCTGGACCGATCCGAACCATTTTCAATAGGAAACAATGAGACCAGATTCCGCGTCGAATGATCCGTTAGTCATTAAAATCGGTTGAGGTTTACTGCCAAAAAGTGATGTGAGTTTATTTGTACACACACATACACACACTCAGACATCACTTCAATTCGCCGAGCTGAGTTGATTGGTATATATGACTCGACCCTCCGGGCCTTCTATCAAAAAGTCATTTTTGGAGTGAACATATAGCCTTCCCAGTACACTTAGTGTACGAGAAAGGCAAAACGGAATCAGCTAATGTATTTGGCCATAAAATGATCACTCTGTACTTTGAACATGCTGACGCTACGGAATCAGTTCCGGATGTTCTAGATTTCGATTCTACTTGGTCATTTTCACCCGTTATTCATTAAAAATGCTATTTTACGGAACATAATATGTTTTTCATTATGATTCGCAATCAAATTCTCACTATTTTCATTAGAACTTACGTCTCTATCGTTAAACATCTTTTTCAAGCAGTTTTAGACCGTTTGGGAACTACCGGATGTGGCCACCAGACATAATCTCCGGAGGAACCTGCTACCTACTGTATGCTGGCGTTCACATCCATAATCCATGTTTTGTGGCTTCAAGTATTGAATTTAGAGGTATCGTGTCTCAGAAGAATTTGTTTTCCTGACTTAAGGACAAACTAGTTAGAATCCCAAAATGGCCGCCACAATGGTCGACTTTGGCACCTACTCACGGTTTCGAGAACACAAAGCTCTTCGTAAACAAAACCAGCGCACCTGAGCTTCTTATTTTAAGCTTATTACAGGTAAGCAAGAACAGAATAATGAAATGCATTATTGTATAAAGCTTGCTTCTTGATATTTGTGCATCTAAAGTTTTGATGCACTGTTGAAGCGGGATTTCAAGACGTTTGTCCTTAACTCTTTATTTCGGATTTTCACCTTTGTGGTTAGTCCACCTAAAAGTGCGATAGGAATTCACTTTTTTTCATAAATGAAGATAAAGTATTGGTGTCATCTGCAAAGTCGCAGAAAAATGTATTTTTGGAAAGTTTGCTGAACAAACCATTACCTTATTTTAGGAGATTTGTTCCGGCCTAATTTCTGCTGAAAATCCACTCCAGGAATTCCTACTGATTAATTCTTGCTGGTAATCCTCCAGGGATTCTTGGTGTCTTCCAAAGAGCAATTACTGAAGAAACCCCAGCTGATATTATTTGAGAAATTTCAGCAAGAATTCCTGAAGAAATCTTAATAGAAATATCTGAAGGAATCCTAGCAAGAATTTCAGCCGATGTTCCAAGAGAAATTCATAAAGGAATCCTTAAAAAATCTCTGGAGAAATCACAAAAGAAATGTCTACAGGAATCCTTGGAGGCATTACAGTCAGGATTTGTATAGGAATTCTTGGAGAATCCTCTGGGACAAGCTCAGCAAGAATTTCTAGAGAAATCCCATTAGAAATTTGTGGAGGAATTCCAAGAGGATTTATCCAAATTTATCGGTTCACTGGTCTCCGAGATATGTCAGCTAAAATATTAGTTGTCTTAAAAATAGTGTTTTACGAAAACGAATCTAGCTTCGCGAAAGATTACCCAATTGAGCTCAAATTCGTACCAATGATGCACATGTAATAGGTTGGCAAACAGTCAAAATTTAAGAATAGTTGATGCACTGTATGAAAAGTTACAGCATGTTGAACTTTTTTGTGAAAGAAAAAAAGTTGCCTATCCCAAACATGTTGGCCACCCCCTGTGCTATAAAACATTTTATAAGCCTATAAGCCTTTAATCAGCCTATCCGAGAAGATCTGCTGGGAAAGTCCCAAGAAAGGAAAGCAATTTAAAAAGGAATACGAAGGAAAATGGCCTGAAAAAATGCGGAAATTTATTGTGAGAAATCCTGGGAGGCAATTCAAGAGGTATTTCTACAGAATTTCCACACAAAAAAAAACCCTGGCGGAATTTCTTTCTGGATTTTGACTAACATTGTGGGGGAGGCCTTCTTGGCCACTTTCCTGGGGACATCCGAGTGTCCAGGACCATCGTAAGGTGTCATGAGATCCTGAAAGGACTATTTTCCTTCACGTTTCGACAAATCACGAAGTATGAGGTGTCGTACGGTTAATTATGATAAGACCACTTTGGTAACTTTCCTGAGGGTACCCATGATTTTCGGGAATGATCAGGCCGTTCCCGAGGGGTCGAAGAAATGTAGAATGAATATTTTTCTTCACGTTTTGACAAATTATCAAGTTAAAGGTGCTGCACGATTGACTTGACCTACGCTGTGGAGATTGCTCAGAGACGTTTCCTGGGCGCTTCAGGTTTCAGAGGGCTTTCCCCCCTGAAAGCCCTCTGAAACCTCCTGAAGCGCACAGGAATCGCCTCTGAGCAATCTCCACAGCCCCCTCTTCATACACTCTCAGGTAAATTATGTGGGGTTTCCGGAGACGTTTCAATAATCTTCAACGCTTTTAAAGATGTTTCAGGAAACTTCAGAGGCGTTTAAGGGCTTTATCGGCTCTCAGGTGAGTTACACGTTGATTTCAAGATTTCTCTGAAACGTTCAAATTGTTTCAATGCGTTTCAAGACGTTTGAGAAGTGTTTTAGGGGGCTTCTGAGGTTTTCAGGTTAGCTTCACAGAGGTTTCATGGGGGTTTAGGAGGCGTTGCAAAGCGTTTCAATACGTTTCAGGGCATTTTATGAGGATTCAGAGGAGTTGAAGGAGGCGTCAGAGGCTCGCAAGTGAATTTTACGGAAATTCAATGTCAGTTTCAGAGGCGTTTCAAAGCGTTTCAAGGCATTTCAATGCGTTCCAGGGTTTTCAGGCGGCTTCAGAGGCGCTCAGGTGAGTTTCACAGCTATTTAATGGGGTTTTAGAAGCGTTCCAATGCATTTGAATGCGTCTCAGGAGGTTTCCGGGCGATTAAGGGGGCTTCAGAGGCTCACAGGTAAATTTCATGGAGGTTTCATCGGGATTACAGAGGCGTTTGAAAGCGTTTCAATGCGCTTCAGAGCGTTTCAGGAGATTTCAGAAGGCTTTTAGGGGGCTTCAGAAGCTCTCAGGTAAACTTCACGGAAATTTCATGGGGGTTTGAGAGGCGTTTCAAAGCGTTTTAAGGTGTTTTAAGGCGTTTCATTGCGTTTCAGGACGTTTCAGGTCGTTTCAGGAGGTTTCCAGGAGGTTCAAGGGGCTTCCGAGGTTCGCAGATTAATTTCCTAGAGGTTTCATTGAGATTTCAGAGGCGTTTCAAAGCGTTTAATTGTGTTTCAAAACGTTTCAATGCGTTTCAGGGCGTTCCAGAAGGTTTCAGACTAGTTTCAGGGGACTACAGAAGGACTCAGGTGAATTTCATAGAGTTCAAAACGTTTCAATTAGTTTTAAGTTCAATGCGATTCGGGAGGATTCACGGGGTTCAGATACTTGCAGGTAAATTTCACAGAGGTTTCATTGGGGTTACACAGGCGTTTCAAGGCTTCTCAATGCGCGTCAGAGCGTTTCAGGAGATTTCAGAGGGCTTTTAGGGGGCTTCAGAAGCTCTCAGGCAAATTTCACGGAGATTTTATGGGGATTTGAGAGGCGTTTCAAAGCGTTTTAAGGTATTTTAAGGCGTTTCAATGCGTTTTAGGACGTTTCAGGAGGTTTCCGGGAGGTTCAAGGGGGCTTCCGAGGCTCGCAGATGAATTTCCCAGAGGCTTCATTGAGGTTTCAGAGACGTTTCAAAGCGTTTCATTGCGCTTCAAAGCATTTCAATGCGTTTCAGGGCGTTTCAAGAGGTTTCAGAGTAGTTTTAGGGGGCTACAGAAGCTCTCAGGCAAATTTCCCAGAGCTTTCATGAGGATTTTAGGCGTTTCAAAGCGTTTCAAAACGTTCAATCACGTTTAAGGCGTTTCAAGGCGTTAAAATGCATTTAAATACGTTTCAGGAGGTTTCAGGTGGTCTAAGGGGGCTTCAAATACTTGCAGTTGAATTTCACAGAGGTTTCACAGGCGATTCAAAGCGTTTAAAGGTGTTTCGATACGTTTCAGAAGGTATTACGAAAAAAATAATGAAGCACTACAAATGCATATTAGAAATATAACATCTATAGTGGAGCACTACAAATGCGTAATAAAATAGGACATCACATATGGACACATACAACACAGAACATAAATTTTGCCTTGTTACCCTAATGGATAACAATTTCCGATGACATGATGACGAGGTTTCATGATTGTTGTTGGTCCATCAGTCAAATCCTGTATTCATGTTTTTTTTTCCTGGCTGTTTGCCTTTTGTTCGCATTAGTTGCTTTCATAGCTTGAGTTTTGTCTAGGAATTTCTAATCCTAAGGGGGCATCCCGATTCGGGTTTCATCACTAGAGTTCTATACCTTGAAGTCTGTACCAGGGAAAGGTTTACACCTCTAGTACTCAATCGCGGCCCGAAAAGGCCTGAATGATGGCAATCGAAATAGGATTGCGGGTCTCCATTTCTGCCAGAGCCCTATAAATGTGCATTAATACTAGGGGAAAATTTAATTAAAATTTAGTTAAAATACAACATTTAACACGAAAATAAAACTTGTAATAAAGGTTTAAGAGAGATTTTAGGGAGCTTCAGAGGATCTCAAGAGTCTCAAGTGAATTTTACAGAGGTTTCATGGAGGTTCAAGAGACGTTTCAAAGCGTTAAAAATTTCAGTTACTTTACTACATGACATACATTATATACTTTACATTACACCTTACTAAGCATAACGACCATAATTACATGAAGTTGTGTGAGTATGAACCTTAGTCATAAAGCTTTTAGAGACAAACAAATACGTTGGTAGACCCGACGACCTATACTCAAGGGAGTTCTTGGAGCCCCTCAAACACAAAGTTAACCCACCACTTGACAGCACTTTTTATTCATAAAGCTCCACTGATTACTGATCACAGATTACACTAGCAGATCAAATGGCCTGAACTTCGGGGAGTTCTCGAATACTCTTAAACTTTTCCACCTTAAATACGCCGTAAACGCCCCTTTACTGCCTTGAAGGTTAAATATCAATACATATTGTTTTATAGCCATCAAACTTAACACCGCAACAAGCAACTCTTCGGAAAAAATGAGTTGCAACTAATTCATATTGATAGACAAACTGAAAGAATTTCAGACGAAATCCCTCAAGAGATTTTCGGAAGGGCCTCTGGGGAGTTCGCGAAAGAGATCCAGGAAAAGCTACTGGAGGAATACCCTTAGAAAACCCCTCAGTATTTTTGGAGGATTCTATGTAAAGATCTTTGAGGAATCCCTAATGCAAATGCTGGAGGAGCTGCATTAAAAATCAACTAATTTTCACTGAATTATGAGTTATTGGAGATATCTCAGCTGAAATGCTGTAGGAAGTACATGAGGCGTTCCTAGACGAACGCCTAAAGCACAAGAAGAGAAGCCTAGCACCAATTTCTGGAGCAATCCCTGTGCCAATCCTCAGGGGAATTTCTAGAAAAAATCAAAGAAAATCGGGTTAAGTACGGTTCCTTTGAATTCCACTAAGAATTTGCATCCTTTGACAGATACGTATTTCGACCTCAACTGTAAGGTCGTCTTCAGTGTCTTGTACTTGACTCGAGAGTCGAGTCAAGTACAAGACACTGAAGACGACCTTACAGTTGAGGTCGAAATACGTATCTGTCAAAGGATGCAAATTCTTAGTGGAATTCAAAGGAACCGTACTTAACCCGATTTTCTTTTATTTACAGATATTCCCCTAACAAGCCCAGGTTAATCATCATCATAGAAAAAATCGTCAAGGAATCACTGGATGAACCCTAATAGGAATCCCTACAGTAATTTCTCGAGGAATCCCAGCAAAAATCTTTAAAAAAATGCTGCCAGGAACTCCTGGAACAATCCCCCCATGAATGTCTGGAGAAATCCCAGGGTTTATTGCAAGAATGCTAAGAAGAATTTCTGAAGAAATCCCTGGAAAAATCTGACGAAATCTTTGGAGAATCTCCAGATAAATCCCTTAAGGAACTCCTGTAGACATCGTTAGAGGAATCCCTGAATGATTCTCTAGAGCAATCTCTAAAGGAATTCCGAGAAAATACATGGAAGAATCTCTAACGGAACTCCCATCTGAAATTTATACAGAAAACCAAATTGAAATTCTAGAAGCAGTCCCAGCAAGAATTGTTAAATAAATTCCAAGAGTAATTCCTTGAGAAACACCAAAAGTAATTCCTAGGAAAATCTTGTTAGGAATTTCTCCAGGTTCTCTGGATAAAGTCTCTGTAAGACTCCTTAGAAAAATTTGAAGAACACAAGCTATAACTGCTGGAAGGATTTCATCGGGATCTTCTAAAGAAACCCCAGCATAAATTCCTGAAGGATTTTTTTATTCAAATTATGTTTATGTGGAGATATCTCTTGAAACGCCACCAGAAACTTTAACCCATAGAACTGAAAATTTTAGAGCCGTTTATCTAGATATGTCCCATGTGCCCAGAGCCAGGGTTTATGATTATGACATTTTACAACCCTGACACTGGTGTTGGTCTACATATGTAAATATGCAACAATACTGTTTATGGAAGATTGAATTCTTATTGCTTCCAGAAAAAGCTTCTTATGAGTAATACTCCAATATCGGTGAGCCTGTTATTACCTCCGCAGTCTAACCTGAAGCTGGCTTTATTTTTAAAGGGGAGAATCGATTGAACCAACTTTTTTGATCAATGTTACATATACGTTCGTTTCCCACATCTTTCGCTTGATCCAAATATTAGAAAATGACAAACCCCTCTCTTACCTGTATCGATTCGGCCACGGTGGACATGCTGTAATCGGACGTTGCACTGGCACTGCCCGGTCCCAGCCGGTGATGAAACGACCGCCGATAGCTGGATGCAATTCCGGACACCGCCGAAGATGAGGCCGATGAAAGCGTCGAGTCAATGGACGCATTACCACCGCGATCAGGGCGCAACTTCACACCATTGTTGTTGTTGTTGTTGTTGCTGGCGGCGCTGTTGTTGCTATTATTAGCGACGTTGGTGCTGTTGTTGGTACTGGCGGCAGCATTGTTACCAGAGACACCAGAGCCGCCGCTATTGACGACCTGAGTACCTGAAGTGGAAGTCGCACCACCGCCAACGGTCGATCCGTTGTTGTTCACACTAAACCGATCCATTGTTTAGTATAAAGCCGAGATATCTTATCCCGTAACGAACAAGCCTAAACACTAACACTCCACACTGTACACATTCGCAAACTTTTTCTTCTTCTGCTTCTTCCACATTCAGCGCGTTTGCTTACTTCTTTGAGACTTTTTTTTAGAAAACCTTAAAAACTTTTTGAGCGCTCCATGCGCGCTATTCACATACACACGGCGGCGGAGGGAACTCTCGAGTTGATTGCACAAAGGGGAGCATTTTTTCCCCACACGCACGCTGAGCTTTCTTCCTAACTCCACTTACTCACATCCAGCGCCAGGGTTTGACCTTTTTTCGCACTTCTTTAAGAGACGCTCGGTCGCGCGAGCGTGCGCGCACTTCTCACAACACTTTCCGGACCTCTCCTGTCCCATGCGAATGCGAAGCGGGTTGGGGGGTGTGATAATTGTTGCCCCTTGCACTTTTGCCTCCCCCGTTCCTCACACTGGGGATGAGAAACAGGGCGTCGTGTAATGGGGGAGAGGACTATTGTTTTCCACGGGCTCCGTGCGCAAGGCGCTTAATTAAATCAAATTTCGCCGCCAAACACGACGACGACGGCCGATCCACGACGATCCGCGCGACTTTGTGCGACTCGGTGATTATGCATTAGATGTAGTTAGGGTGAAAGGGGGTGATCTTGTTTGGCCTCCCCGGCGGCAGCAGCAGCACCAGCACCAGCAAGTCAGCATAGCCTGTTGATTGTTGTTGGAGACGGAGAAAGATGATTATTATTATGATGCTGTCGAAGAAAAGGGGTTGTGTAATTTCTCTTTCTCTACTTAGGGTGGCCCGGACGATCGGTCTTCAACAGTGGTATTAAGAAGTATAAATTAATCTACTAAGTAAACAGTGTTCAAATTCAATAACAATAATATGGAACGAGCTCACCTAAAAATATATTCACAGCTCGAGAAAAACTGAATTTGTACAACTTCTAGAAAAAAATACAAAATAGAAGCATTTGATCATTCTGGGAACTTAGCAAATTTTGAGTCCAGAAGTCTACAAAAAAAATAATGATAAAATCAGGCAGGGCTCATAAAAAAAATAAGAAAAATTCAGGGTCGCCTATTTTTCCGAAAAACTCAGGTGGAAATTTCTTGTTTTCCCCTGACACTACTTTGAAAAATCATAACTCAAGAACGAAGCATCGTAGAAACTAATATTTTTTTTAGAAAATGAAAGCAAATTTTCTCAGAAATCTATAAAAAATATGAACTGGGCAAAGTTTTCCACAGTTGAGAAAATTTGTAAAGAAAAGCCGGAAAAACTATGCCTGAACCCGCGGAAAATTTTCAAAAAAAATGTTTTTGAGAAGGTTATTTCATAAGTTTTAATTGCTGAAATATTTGGAATGCACTTTTTTCTTCGTTTTTGAATTATGGCCAATTTTGTTTAAAACTTTCCAAATGTGCCAAAAAAGCCTTTTTTTTTTAAATCATAACTCAAGAACCAAGCATCATAGGAACAAAGTTTTTTAATGAAAATGAAAGAAAATTTTCTCAGGAATTCAAAAAAAATGAAGTGCAAACAGTTTTCCACAAAATTTTCCACCGTTGAGAAAATAATAAAGAAAAGCCGGAAAAACTATGCCCGAATTAGTGGAAAATTTTCGAAAAAATATTCTTGAGAAGGTGATTTCATAAGCTTTGATTGCTGAAATTTTTGGAATGCACTTTTTTTTTCGTTTGTAAAAAATGACCATATAGTATAAGCTTACATGGTCATTTTTTACAAAATGTCCATTTTGTGTCTTAAAATAGCTCGTAGGATTGAGGAAATAGTGCAATGATGTCTTCGGCAAAGTTGATGGTAATGACCAGCGCCATCTTTTGACAGTTAGAGGTTTTAGACCAATCACCATAAAAATGAGATACAAAATTATTATTGTTTAATTGTTGAGATAGAGGGTTGATGTCTTCGGCAAAGTTGTAGAATGTTTGGATCCAAATAACTTTCCTGAAGACGTCAATGTTGGGATTTTTACACCGATGGAGATATAGGCCTGTAATTGAAAGTTAACCCCAAAAACACGTTTTTAAGTAGAACATACATTTGTTGAATTTTTAAACCCATACAATAATGTTCTGCAAAGTTGTATGTATCAATAACATACGCAACTTTGCCGAAAACATTAAAGCTGTATGAATGAAATGAGCCGAGTTATCGATAAATTTATGATTTTTTTCATCGACTTTTAGGGATAAATATCTTTTCGAGGGGCAAAAAGGTGCAGATGAGGATACCCTTATAAGAAAGTACATCTAAAGAGCTTTCAAATAAGGGTTAGTTTATCCGTCCACGATCGTCTACTGAGGAGATATGGCTATGATAAAAAAAAATGTCCTTACTACGATTTAAGGACAAACGTCTTCAAATCCCGCTTCAACAGTGCATCAGAATTTCAAATGGACAAATCTCAAGAAGCAAGATTCACACAACAGTGCATTCTGTTCTTGCTCACTCGTAATAAGCTTAAAATAATAAGATCAGGTGCGCCGGTTGTGTTTTCGCAGAGATGTGTGCCATCGAAATCTTGAGTAGGTACCAAAGTCGGCCATTGTGGCGGCCATTTTGGGATTCTAACAAGTCTGTCCTTAAGTGCAATCAAATTAACTTTGGCATTTTCATGGCAATTCGAATGTGGAAGCTTCTAGATTTAAACAGGAATTCAAAGATGAATTCCTCAATATTCCAATAAAAATTGTGGTAAAAACATTAAAAAATCGGAGTGTAGAATTAGCATTTAAGTTAAAATGCACGTTAAAAAAAACTAAAAAAAAATAAAAAATCGATAAAAACTATTATCATAAATAAAAATTAAAAAAATGTTAAAACAAATTAAAAATAAAAAGAAACATTTATTTAGCAAGCTCAGGAGTGCCCGCAATACTCAAAAGATCAGAAAATAGGAGCATAGATTTTTTTTATTCTTTATTAAAGTGATTTTCCTCCGTAGGAGGGTTCATCACTAAATAGGAGCATAGATGAGTGCTCAACTCCAATAGTGCAATTGAGCAATAAAGAGAAAACTGGCGCAAAAATACAAATATCTTAAAAAAAATGGAAAACCCCAGTGCATTTTCAAGATAACTGACAGGATTTCAAATACTTTTATAGAAAATGGAGAGGAGTGCCTTTCGAATTGATCAAATCTTGATTTTTATATTCCATCATTAATTATGTTTTTTATCGCAATTTTCGGAACAAACTTTATAATCTCTATAACATTCTTGGAGAGCTTGCGGAACTAAATTGAATTTATCTAAAACTTCAATGTTTCAACATTTTTAGTGAAGGCTTCTAGATTTCAGCTCGAATCAAAGATGAATTCCTCTACATTTCAATAGAAATTGTGGTAAAAACATAAAAAATCGATCAAAATAATAATTAGAACTTGAATTTAAAATTAAAAACAAATAAAATTCTAAATAAATAAAAAAAAAAGTACAACTTTTGTAGAAAATTCAGGAGTATTTGCAATGCCCCAAGTATCTGAAAAAATGAGCAAAGATGTTATTGAGTGTGCAGCCCTAAAAGTGAAATTGAGCAACAGAAAACATGGCATAAAATACAAATTTCTTACAAAAAAAATAAAAGCTTCGGCAAATCTTCAAGACCGACAAAATTTTAAAAACTCAAAGAGAAAAAAAAATATAAATTCACCATAGAAACGTATTTTTATCACCCTTACAGAAATCATTTTTCGTTATGAAATAATTTTCTTTGGCTGAGCAATGAGCAGATTTCCAAAAAAATAGTGTTTCTGGCCCATAAGTGAATTTCAAGAGGTTCGCCAAAATGTCCAAAGTGTATTTTTTTTTCAAAAAAAATTCCGTAAAGACGAAATTACTGTAGCAATTTGAGAAATATCTGTCAGAACAAAATCCCAGGGGAAACAAGACAAAGGCTACTGTATTCGTAGAAATATTTCTAGAAAAAAAAATCCTGAGCAAATTGGAAAGGGAAATGGAGAAATCGATAGAGATACCTTAAACGAAATATTAATGAAACCTAAATGAAACGGGACGATTTTTTTTTTTTGAAAAATTTTACAGAGAAAAAAAAGTATTTTTTTTAAATAAGCATGAAGGATGCTCTAGGGGAAATACTCTAAAACTACTTTGTTTGAGAATTTTTTGAAAAAATGTCAAAGTATCTTCTGAGACAAATTTTATTCCAAGAGAAATTTGCTGGAGTCCCTTCAAGATTGTTGTCAGCAAGTGGAGGCTCTGCAAGAAATCCTCCAATAATTTATGCTGAAATTCCTGCAAAGATTCTTCAGGATTTTTTTCACAAATTTTTCACTAACAATTCTTGCCGTGTTTTATATGCTTTTTTCATACGTTTTCTCCGGGCTTATTTGGAATCGATTTCCCTACTGATATTTTGAAAATGATCAAGTTCAGGGCAACAAATTATTGAAGAATTTCTAGAAACTGGAAATATTTTCTCATTTTTTTATCTTGGATTTTTCATAAAAAAACGGAGGATTTATGGTGCTCTAGAACGAAAACAACTTTTTGGGTACTTCGGATTAGAAATGTGATTGTCATATGATTAAACAAGAGTGACCATGTTGGAGATAGTATATCTTCCAATTCGTGTTTAAAGTATTACTTTCCGACAAATTTTTGTTTTGTTATGATTTTTGAGAGTAGCAAGTTCCAATTCAGAATCGAAGATTTTTTTTCAAAATGTGTCCACGTATTGCTTTGAAAACTTGCGTAAGAATACCTCCGGGGATTATTCCAGGAATTCGTGTTAAAAATTTTCTTGAAATTTGTTCAGGAGTTTCTTAAGAAATTTCTAAAAGATTTTTCTTTGAACTAGCCCACGGGTTTCTTCAGGTTTTTTTTTTTCAACATTTTTTCCGGAATTTAGAAGAAATTTCTTCAATGATTGCTCCAGAAATTCTTAAACGTATTCTAAATGTTCCTGCAGAGATTTCTTAAAAATGGCGTTCCATCAGGAATTTATTTACAGTTTCTTGCTGGATTACATCTATCAATTCTAGCAGGAAGACTTCCAGAGATTTCTGAAGCAGTTGCTTCAACGATTCTAGCTAAAATTCCGCTATGAATGCCTTCTGATTTTTGCAGGAATTCTTTCTGGAATTCCTCTAGGGGTCTTTTCAGGTATTTCACCATATATTCTCCATCAATAATTACTTCAGGGATTTTCTCAGGCATTTCTTCTAAAATTTCTCAAAGAATTATTCCTAGGCATTTCGCCAAAAAATCCTCTAAAAATTCTCAAGAGATTCTTTTGGAAATTCATCCAGGGATTTCCCCAAAAGTTTCTCTAGGTATTTCTCCAAGGACTGCTCCATAAACTCATTTTACGATTTATTCAAACCAATTTTCAATAATTCAGGCATTTCAGGAGTATCTCCAAAGTTCAATTCTTGAAACTTCTGATGGGTGTTTGCAAGAAATACTTCTAGGAGTACACCTGATGAGGTTTCAGTTGTTCCGGATATTCTCTTGGAGATGCCTTTAAAAAATCATTTCTTTCTGCAATTTCCTCAAAGATTCCTCAAAGAACTCCTCCAGGACTATGGTTTTCAAAAATTTCAGCAGGACGTCCTCTCATATCTTGAGAAACTGTATAAGAGATTCTTCCAAGCATTTACCCTGAAGTATATCTAGGTGCTCTCTCAGGGATTGTTTAAACAGTTTCACCAGAGAGTTCTTCAGAAACTCCCTGAAGGGTGTCTGTTGTAAATCTTTTCAGGGATTTGCTCGGAAACTATTCTAAAAATTCTATTCTAAATTACTCCACAAATTTCTTCAAAAGTTCCTCCAGAGGCTTTTCTATGGTATTTTTTCCAGAATTCCTCCAAAAGCTTTTAATAAAATCCTTTTTGGATGTTTTTTTTCAGAAATATCTACCGATTTTTATCAAGTATTCTCCCAAAGAAAAGAAATCCCTTAAGGATTTTCTGAATGATTCTCCATAAGAATTCCAGAAGATACCTGTGGAGATTCCATGAAATTTTTGAAAAAATTTTGGAGGATTCTTTACTAACATTCCTGAAGCATTTTCTAAAGTGAAAACTGGAGGATACCCTGCTAGATTTACTGGAAGTAATAATACAAGAATCCCTGGAGAAACTCTTGCTGGATATTCTGAACCAATCCCTGAAGTTGTTCTGCAGACATTCCTGTGAATATTTCCAATGAAATCCCTGGAGAAACTCCCGGAGAAATCTCTAGAGAAGTTCGTGAAGAAATACCTAGATGAATTCCTGGAGAAACCACCGGAATATTTTCTGAAAAAAATAATTTAAGAAGAAAAATCATCTGAATGCAGAGATGAACCAGCCTAAGACTGAAAACCTCAATATTAGATATATAATTTGATTAATTTATCTTTATTATTAGATATATATAAAACTTCTGGATTCCTTTTGAGATTTCTTCAAAAATTTCTTTCTTTCAGCAATTTCTTTGAAGAATTCTTCCAGGACTATGATTTATCAAAATTTCAGAAGAATTTCCTCTCATATCTGTGGAAATTGTATAAGAAATTCTTCAAAGCATTTCACCTGAAGTATATCTAGGAGTTGGGCTGCAAAACGGTGAGTCGATAAGGAGAGCGTCCAATATAGCTCTGGTCCTCACAAGTTTCTACCTCATGCTTCCACGGGTCAAGCGATGACAAAGACCGCCAGCTAAGAGTTGTGTGCTTAGCTGGTAGTGCAGCCTGGGCACTGTTGTCCTTCTGACTTCAGCTAGACTGAGGAGGTACGATTCGAGCGTTTACCAAGGAGGTGCGGCTCAAACAGCGTCTGTTCTGGCATCCAGCGGCTGAGTAAGAAACGCTGCACCACGCCCAGCTAGATCCAAGGTGGTAGCCCCATCAGCGTGGTCGTCCCAGTGTTGGTTGGGACGTTAAACATAACTGGCACGATGGCCCTCCGGCGAGACAGGAGTGTTGGCGTAGGCCCAATAAGCCACCCGTAAAAATCCCCATTGCGAATAACATAGGAGAAAATACGACTCGATACAATCGGCAAAGACCCACGCGACGAAATAAGGACTACGATTGGAAACTTGGAACATGGAATTGCAAGTCACTAGGTTTCGCAGGATGTGACAGGATAATCTACGACGAACTACATCCCCGCAACTTCGACATCGTGGCGTTGCAGGAACTTTGTTGGACTGGACAGAAAGTGTGGAAAAGCGGGCATCGAGCGGCTACCTTCTACCAAAGCTGTGGCACCACCAATGAACTGGGAACAGGATTTATAGTGTTGGGCAAGATGCGACAACGTGTGATCGGGTGGCAGCCGATCAACGCAAGGATGTGCATGTTGAGAGTTAAGGGCCGTTTCTTCAACTACAGCATCATCAACGTCCACTGCCCACACGAAGGGAGACCCGATGACGAGAAAGAAGCGTTCTACGCGCAGTTAGAGCAAACATACGATGGTTGTTCGCCGCGTGACGTGAAAATCGTTGTCGGCGACATGAACGCGCAGGTAGGAAGGGAGGAAATGTATAGACCGGTAATCGGGCGAAACAGCCTGCACGCCGTATCGAATGATAACGGCCAGCGATGCGTAAACTTTGCAGCCTCCCGTGGTATGGTAGTCCGAAGCACCTTCTTTCCCCGCAAAGATATCCACAAAGCCACCTGGAGATCACCCGACCACCAAACAGAAAACCAAATCGACCACGTTCTAATCGACGGTAAATTCTTCTCGGATATAACCAACGTCCGCACATACCGCAGTGCGAATATAGATTCGGATCACTACTTAGTCGCTGTATGCATGCGCTCAAAACTTTCGACAGTTATCACCACGCGTCGAAGTCGAACGCCGCGGCTCAACATCGAGCAACTTCGTAACGTAGAAGTGGCTCAAGACTACGCGCAGCAGTTAGCAGTGGCCCTACCAACGGAAGAGCAGCTTGGCGCAGCTACACTTGAAGATGGCTGGAGGGACATCCGATCCGCCATAGGCAGTACCTCGGCTACAGCACTAGGCTTCGCGACTCCGAATCACAGAAACGACTGGTACGACGGCGAATGTGAACAGTTGAAAAACGAGAAGAATGCAGCATGGGCGAGAATGCTGCAACACCGTACGAGAGCGAATGAGGCACGTTACAAACAGGCGCGGAACAGGCAGAACTCAGTCTTCCGGATGAAGAAGCGCCAGCAGGAAGAACGAGATCGCGAAGCGATGGAAGAGCTGTACCGCGCTAAGGACACGCGAAAGTTCTACGAGAAGCTGAACCGCTCGCGCAGAGGCTTTGTGCCACAAGCCGACATGTGCCGAGATAATCACGGGAATATTCTCACGAGCGAGCGTGAGGTGGTCGAGAGGTGGCGGCAGCATTACGATGAGCACCTCAATGGCGACGTTGCAAGTACCGAAGGTGGCGTGGTAACAGATCTAGGAGTATGTGCACAGGACGAAAGACTTCCGGCCCCTGACCTTCAAGAGATTGAGGAGGAGGTTGGCCGGTTGAAAAACAACAAAGCCGCTGGAGCAGATCAACTACCAAGCGAGCTTCTAAAATACGGTGGAGAAGCACTGGTGAGAGCACTACACTGGGTCATTACCAAGATTTGGGAGGAGGAAGTATTACCGGAGGAATGAATGGAAGGTATCGTGTGTCCCATCTACAAAAAGGGCGACAAGTTGGATTGCGGAAACTACCGCGCGATCACACTACTGAGCGCTGCCTACAAGATACTCTCCCAAATTTTATGCCGCCGTCTATCACCGATTGCAAGAGAGTTCGTGGGGCAATATCAGGCTGGATTCATGGGTGAACGCGCTACAACGGACCAGATGTTCGCCATCCGCCAGGTGTTGCAGAAATGCCGCGAATACAACGTGCCCACACATCACTTGTTCATCGATTTCAAATCGGCGTATGATACAATCGATCGAGAACAGCTATGGCAGATTATGCACGAATACGGATTCCCGGATAAACTGATACGGTTGATCAAGGCGACGATGGATCGAGTGATGTGCGTAGTTCGAGTATCAGGGACACTCTCGAGTCCCTTCGAATCTCGCAGAGGGTTGCGGCAAGGTGATGGTCTTTCGTGCTTGCTGTTCAACATTGCTTTGGAGGGTGTAATAAGAAGAGCGGGGATAAACACGAGTGGGACGATTTTCACGAAGTCCGTTCAGCTGCTTGGTTTCGCCGATGATATTGATATTATTGCTCGTAAATTTGAGACGATGGCGGAAACGTACATCCGACTAAAGAGGGAAGCCAGGCGAATCGGATTAGTCATTAATGTGTCGAAGACAAAGTACATGATGGCAAAGGGCTCCAGGGAGGAATCACCACGCCCGCCACCCCGAATTCATATCGACGGTGATGAAATCGAGGCGGTTGAAGAATTCGTGTACTTGGGCTCACTGGTGACCGACGACAACGACACCAGCAGAGAAATTCAGAGGCGCATTGTGGCAGGAAATCGTGCCTACTTTGGACTCCGCAGAACTCTACGATCGAATAAAGTTCGCCGTAACACGAAGTTAACCATCTACAAAACGTTGATTAGACCGGTCGTCCTCTATGGGCACGAAACATGGACCCTACGTGCAGAGGACCAACGCGCCCTTGGAGTTTTCGAACGGAAGGTGTTGCGTACCATCTACGGCGGAGTGCAGATGGAAGACGGGACTTGGAGAAGGCGAATGAACCACGAGCTGCATCAGCTGCTGGGAGAACCAACCATCGTCCATACCGCGAAAATCGGGAGGCTACGGTGGGCGGGTCACGTCATCAGGATGTCGGATAGCAACCCGACTAAAATGGTTCTCGAGAGTCATCCGACCGGTACAAGAAGACGTGGAGCGCAGCGAGCTAGGTGGGTCGACCAAGTGGAGGACGATCTGCGGACCCTACGCAGAGTGCGGAACTGGAGACAAACAGCCATGGACCGAGTGGAATGGAGGCGGCTACTATGTACAGCAGAGGCCACCCCGGCCTTAGCCTGACCGGTAAGGTAAGTATATCTAGGAGTTCTCTCAGAGATTGTATAAACAGTTTCACCCGTGAGTTCTTCAGAAACTCCCTGAAAGGTGTTCGTTAGAGATCTTTTCAGGGATTCGCTCGGAAACTATTCTAGAAATTTCTTAAGAAATTACTCCACAAATTTCTTCAAAAATTCCTTCAAAAGCTCTTCTTTGGAATTATTTTCAAAATTCCTCCAAATGTTTTCAATAAAATCATTTTTGGATTTTTTTTTTTCAGAAATATCTAGGGATTTCTATCAAGTATTCTCCCAAAAAAAAAAGAAATCTCTTAAGGATTTTCTGAAGGAATCTCCATAAGAATTTCAGAAGATACCTGTGGAAATTTCATGAAATTTTTGAAAAAATCTTGAAGGATTCTTGACTAACACCCCTGTAGCATTTTCTAATGTGATAACTGAAGGAAACCCTGCTAGATTCACTGGAAGAAATAATGCAAGAATCCCTGGAAGAATTCTTGCTAGGTATTCTGAACCAATCCCTGAAGTTTTTCTGGAGACATTCCTGCGGATATTTTCAAAAAAAAAGTTCGAAAAGAAATTCCTGAAGAAATCTCCGGAATAATTTAAGATATATAAAATTTCTGGACCCGGGAGAAAATTGCAAAGAAATCCCTGGAGAAACATTTAATTCCTCCCGAAGGATTTTGTTAAGGACACCCTAGAAGAATTTCTGAAGTAATCTCAGGAGAAGTTTCAGAAGAATTTCGTGGAAAACTTCCATACCGTATTCTTGGTGGAATTTATGAAGGAATTTACAAAGGAATTTTGGGAGGAAATCAACATTTTTGTCAGCCTTAATAACATGATACCAGATGAATTGCTTGAAATTCGATCTTTACATCTCAAACGTTTAGCAGCTACTGAGTCACCCTAGTAGTGATGAACTTGTTCAAAACTTGTTCAGGTCGTCGTCGTGGTTGTCGTCTTCACTATCCTCGTCGAAATATCTTCCATGGCGGTGGGGTGCTGGTTATCGGGAATGCTGTAACTATCGTTGCTTCAGGTAACGACGATGATCAAGCAGCTTTCAGCGCCATTTGCACGTATAGACATTAGTTAACAATAACAGATCAATTTCCATGTTATATTGTCTTAACGTGGCCTCACACCCCGCATCAGCTTTTCCCCTTTCGTTATGCACCCATACGCTCCAGCGAGGTGAGGGATGATACCCAACTCATATTCACAGGTGCGAGCGACGCGACGAACAGACGGAAAGAAGCGAAAGCAAACGCAATTGTTTTCTTTTTCTCTATCGCTTCTTGGATGATTATAATTTTATTCTCTTTATTAGTTAATAATGTTTAATTACTCTGACGCGCACCACTTTTTCCCCAGTCAGCTAGCTCTCTTGGAGAGCACTATAAGAGGGGGCCCCCGAACCCGGCGCGAATTTTCACTTTCTCCTCCTATCTAGCCGGACGCCTCTTTTTCACGCGTTGGCCAAAATTGGCCTCGATAAGCGAGACTCAGCCGCCAGAGCCTGCCCAAACCAGCACCGAATCGAACCGAATCCGGCAGAAGCTTTTAAGCCCCTGCGGCCCGGGCTGGTGTGTGCGCTCTGCTCCGTTCCCAAAAACTTCCTCACTGCTGCTCCGTAGGCTCTGAGGCGATTGATTCGGGTCGCTATTACCTTCTCGCTGATATGTGCAAGTGTACACACACAAAACTTTTTATGGTAATTGATATCCCCTCTCAGGCTCGTCTCCTCACCGAAGTATCCGTTAATGGAATTCCTCCGCAATGCGAGCAGGAAATCAGCCAACCACGCCGCGCTGCTGATTAAAACGATCCGACTACGACCACGATGCAGATTTGTGTAATCACACTCACCAAATTAATCACCATTCGCACGTCGTCGTAAGCACACTGACGATTGTTTAACAACGCACCTGAATCAGCGGAATAAAAACACACGAGGCGACAGGAAATTGATGAGATATGAATTTGACTGGTGGATCGATATCACAGCTTTTCGGTCTGATAATGGAATCGTTATGGGGAAGCTTACATTACATATTGGATTGTTTGGGGAAGATGCACTGCACTTATGAACAACATGTGAACAACAACGGAAGATAACGAGAAAGAGATCCAAACATGTATGCATAGAAATTGTCCGAAATTGATCAAATTGAGACGGTGGAAACATCAATCAATGGATGTTTATCGCTCATTCTTTTCGACGTATCTGGGGCATAGCATTTATCGCAGCACATAAGTGTAAATAGCGTCTTTCAATTGTTTCTGTATGACACATCGAAAGCATTATTTCACAAATCATGAATGAAAACTGTTTTTTCGGGGAAGCCTACCAGCTCAACCAATCCATCCAGTTTTACGATTGATCAATGCACCAAAATTCGAATATTCAACTTAAACGTGAAACCTTCTAATGTGCGCCAGTGAAACCTGGTGTGTATCAGTGTAGAACACACTTCTGCTGCAGTTCTCCATCAACTGATACTGGTACCCTCACAACTGGATCTCTAACGCTGAACTCCTTCGTCGATGTTATTTAAAATGCGATAGCGACAGCAAATCAGCAGCACCACACTCTGCTCTAAATTGGGTCAACGTTGTATGGGGAAAATTAACATTTGATCACATCAACCCGGAACAAAGCTTTTTCGATTCCTTTTAGCGTCCAAAACAACTGTGCAAAAATTTGTAGCGATTGGTTGCGTCCTCGTATTTCGCATTGCGATTTAAATTTGTGTGGAATTTAGTATGGGAAAACGTACAATTTTGCATTTTACTCATAAGTTGGACTTTTTTACTAAAACCATGTAACTAATTACGTTGAAGTATAGCCTAGGTTATGCCGAAAAACTTTGCCGAAGATCCCGAAGTGATCCGACGCTTACGAAAACAGTTAAACGCTTGGCAATGCAGGCCAAAAGTTGAGAGCTTATTATTGATGTTATTCCTTTACATGTTAAATGTTAAGCACCATTAGATGATCTGAAAGTCATAACTTTTGTCACAAGTGTCGCATCACTTTGCGGTCTTCAGCCAATCGGCATATCCTAGGCTATACTTCAACGTCATTAGTTAGATCGATTTAGACAAAAAAAATCAATTTGGACGCTAAAAGAAATCGAAAAAGCTTTGTTCCAAAAAATCGACATTGTCGACCCAGTCTACTCTACACATTATTGGTGGACACGAAGCGATAAGATCGTTGAGGAGTGTTAAACAGTGACGAACAAGAAGAATGTTGCCAAGAGTCGAGAACTGAAAGCTACAGTAAAAGAGAAATAAATATACGGAAACAAGAGAAACCAGCACGAAATGAGTGTAATGACTGGAGCGATGGAAAACATGGATCAAAACGTTATGCAGAGATTGTATGCAACTGCTAATCCTGTTCTTTATCGCAGTGCCCACCAAGTGCAAAGACCAGAAAGAAAATTTGCAGGAATATAAAGGTTGATAGCCAGGGGGAAGGATCATGATGGTTTATGGTGGTCCAGCAGTGTAATCACAAATACTAGGTGTGCTTAAAAAAGTTCCACATGTGTTAAAAACAGCAAAGCTGGACTGGGAAGATTGAGGTCTCGGTTTAACTTTTCAAACGCTGAAGTAATCCAGCTTATCAAGCTTATCAAGCCCCCTGAATCTTTTTGCGAATCCCTAAAACGGTCCTAAAAATGAAGAACACACAAACGGCCCGATTGCTCTCTAAGAACCTACTGAAACCTCATGAAATGTCCCTGTAACTTTAAACACTAATGAAAACACTCCTGAAACTTTCCATAACACCCTTGAAATCATCGGAAACTATCACAAACTCTCTGAAATCCCCTGGATCTCTTTAAACCCCTGCGACACTTCTAAAACGCTACTGAAATCCCTTAAGACCACCTGGATCGTCCATGACAACAACATGAATTTTCTTAATTTCTTAAAGTACCTACAAAGCTCCTGAGGCACCCTCATACCTCCAGAAACCTCCTGATATTCCCCGGAACTTAATTTAAACTCCCTTAATCCCTCTGATATCCCGTTGAAACTGCCTGTAATAACCCTCTGGGGCTAGAAGTATCATACATTAGCCCGGTGCTGAAACTAATCAAAACTAATGTTTTAGAAGCTGGTGAAGTTGCGGCTGTAGCAGCGAAATAGTATGGCTCCAAAAGGCAAATGACCCTGAAATCCTCTGAAAAGTCCCTAAAACCTCCTTAACCTTTTGGAACCGGATAGTTTTGCCTTCGTGGCCAAAACCTCGCTGGCCTCAAACACGTTTCTAATACTCGGTTTCATCGTCGGGGTCATATTAAACCCTCTGAAACTCCCCAAAGTGCTCTGAACATCCTTAAAACTCCTGAAACAACCTTACACGTTTTGGAAACCCCTCAGAAACCCCTCTGAAACTCACTACAATTTGCTTAAAATCCTTGATATTCCCTAAAAAACTCTAGTACCTGAAGTCACCTGAAGGTCATTTTAAACCCCCTGAGCCCCAATTAATTCTCCTGAAATATCTTGAAATGCCACTTTTAGTCCCATGAAACTCCTTTCAACCCCTCTGAACCCCCCTTAACTGCCCCCCCAAACACTTGGTTCGCTTTGGCTGATCGAAAAATGGCGTTTTCACGAAAACCATGCTAGAGAAGAATGTGTAGAACTTTATTCAGACTTAGCGACTGACCTTCAGCTAGGCAAAATGACCTAGAGGTAACGTGCTTGGTTATCACTCAAGTGATCCAAGTTTGAATCTCTTTAATATTTTCGATTTTTTTTTGTCTTAGTTCACTTTGGCAGATCATTTTCATGGTTTTCTTCGACCAGCATAAATTTAAAGTACACAAATTGCTCCACTTTCACATCTCAGGACCTCAGGACATGCAAGGACATCATTTTACATAGTCACTCTTGCTCTTTGCCTGCACAATGCACATGCACCGCCTATAAAAAACATAGGTGGGAAGGGCTGAGCTAGGGGGAATTCTGCCGTTTATATTTCAAACTATTTTGAGACCTCCGCGGTACCATACTATACGCGCCGTTTCTGACACATGTAAAGGATTGTGAGTGATGTCGATTTCAACTTTATAGACGATGAAAAATCGAGATTTTTTTCACAATCTGAATGGTTTTCTATGAAACAAAGAAACACAGTCAGCCACACTGAACTATAAACCATATTCCAATGTTTTTGTTCAGCCAGAGTGAACTGAGTGCGAAGTACTGAAAAATGAAATGTTATTATATCAATCATTTTAAATAATTTACATGTATTCTTCGTCTCTGATGGTTGATAAAGGCTTGTAAGTTACATGTGTGTGGAAATGTTTCAAATAATCTTAGCTGCTGTTTATTTGTTAATGGTTGAACTTTAAGCTTAGTTATCTCGGAATAAAGTTTTTGGCGCTTAGTTCGGTTTAGCAGAACCCCGGCATCTACATCCCAGACAACCAGAACGTACATGCCACGAAATCACTTTTTACACTATACGATGCCCAAACGTAAGAAATTTAACGCATATTAGTCGCGAAAAGGCCTTTTGCATGCAAAACTGGAGACTATATGCGTATACATTTTATGCGAAGAAGCATAACATTGTATGCGAGACAACAGATGTTGTAGCGAGTAAGCTCGTTGTCTTTTGCGAGGTGATGCGTGATAATAAAACGAAATAAACAGACGCAACACAGCAATCCGATTCATTCAGTGCATATTTGCGAAGAAAGACAACATACATACAATAAACTTGAAAAATAGCGTCATTTGCGAGAAAAATCACCAGAAAGTGAATTTTGCTACCAGTTTTTGCAAAATCTATCTGTAAGTGATGTTCGACCTACATAATTATGCGATTTCTGGTTGTCTGGGATGTCGCTAACACACACGCATTAGCGACGAACGCATTGATTCGATGGGGGTTCCCACAACACTTTTTTTTTTGCAAATTTCAAAGCAGGCCAGAGCACGCCAACGTCACTCCAACGCAGAGATTATGACACTCACTGCAAGACGATCGTTAGTAAGTTTGAGCTGAATTAGGGTCAATTAGTTGAGTATTAGTGCACGCCGCTACAAACACAAACATAACACGTCGTATGAATTTGAATGCAATGCGTAGAAAGAAAAATCATGTAATCAAAGCTTCTGCTGTTGGATGTTGTTGATACTGCCTTGAACGAGGGTTAGTTTGAGGGCATGCATTGTTTTTGTTTCGATGGTCGACGTTTGTCATTCATCCTCACTTCTCTTCACAGTAAGTATCGTAAGGCATTAACTATCTATCCTGAAATTGCACAGCACTGATCCCAAAGCAGATCGTCAAGATTTCAAATTTCCTGTACACAGGTTTTGTTTGGAAATTTGGGGACAAAGAAATAGGTAGAAGTTGTTGGATAAAAAAAAAAGTTGAACGCCCGCAGTTGCTACTCCAGTATCACCAGACCAGCTACACTCACACAAGGAACCAATGAGATAGCTAGTTGCTTGAAATGAACGGACATCTTCAGTGTGTAAGTATTGATGATCTTCTATTTTTAGGCGCCTGCTACGTCTGGTTGCAGGTCAATGTGGGAATGGGGAGTGAAGTGATGACTGCAATCGCGAGTTGTCATAAGACCGTGGAGTTCTCTGGATTTGCATAAGTTTATGCAAGTTGCAGAATGTTGTTGGGAAGCGTTTTATTTTTGGCGTGAGGGTTCATGCTTGGTGCGTGGATGACAAACGTTAAGTGATAGTTTACTGTGAAGCGGTACATTTTACTTGATTGCATAACTTGCAGGTGTAATATGATAGATTTATACTGTGCTGTGAATGTTGGAAGCAGAGATGCCAGATGATTTTTTTTATCTGTATCGCATTTTTCAAAAATTTGTATCCCATACACAATTTTGGTAAAAAAGCTGTATCCCATACAAAAATAACATAGCCCCTCTAGCTCAAAATTTGTATTTCATTTAAAACGAAATGGCATCCGTAGCTAAAAAATCTGTAAAATACAGAAAATATGTCTATACGGCATCCCCGGTTAGAAGGAAGGCAAACGGTTTTTTCAATAGGCTCCAAAAGGCCTATCTCAATTTCTGCATAAATCAATCAAGCATTGATTAATACGACATATTTACTCAGTTTTTAAGTATTTCTATTGATAATTTTAATAAAGTTTCCTTGTTTAGCACCTTAATTTTGAGTAAAATTTATTTACCGTGTATGTCAAACAGGAACATTTTCTGTCAAAAGAGAGCCAATGTGATGTCTTTTGCAACCCGCCGTTCTACTTTCGTTACGTCAAGGTTGATCTCGAATGTCAAACAAGAACTGCTTACCATTATTTTGTTTTCGAGTTTATTAACTATTCTGTCAGAGTATGAGACATTGAGATCAGAACAGCATTCTTCGTGTTATATAACAAAACCGAGGAAATATTCTTCATTTAAGGACCCCATTCGTTTCTGGTTACAGCGATTGCTATATGAACAAACGTTTATAAATGAGATGTATGTGTAGAGAAGAGAGTATAAATAAAGGATATAGAAAGATACAGAGTAGGAGGAACGGAACAAGCCAGGCATTGAACCGGGACCTTCTGCATATGAATTAGAAGCGGTAGCCACTAGACCACCAAGCTCGGCGGATAGGTAGAAGTTGTCGAAGAAGACCTGGAAACTCAACGTTCACCCACCGATGAAGATCAATCACTACGCTACGATCGCCTCTAGAGTAAAACTACCCTAAAGCTTTCAAGTAAAGTCAACTCTAGTAATGTTATGCGATCGACGAATCATCAGATTTGTCCTTGTGAAATCTAGGGCAAAAAAAACACCTCGGCCAGAAAATGCAGTTCATTTTCACTTCCAAAAGATGATCATTTGAATTCTGTATTATGGTTGAATGACTTCAACATCCGAATAGTAAATAGAATAGCTATAGAGTAATGCGGGGCAAAAGTTCGCACCTAACAGACTTCACAAAATAACTATTGAACGAAAAGAAAATAATATCGTTTTTCTTCGTTAAACGGGTTCCTATCATGTTGCCTTCAAAACGTAGTACTAGATTTTTTCGCGTTCCTTTTGTAGTTTTAGTAATACAATTTTTAAAACAAGTACTCCAATGCGAACTTTTGCCCCATAGTGGGGGCAAAAGTTCGCATTATGCGGGGCAAAAGTTCGCACCTTGTACAGGGTAGTTTATTGGTGTGATGTTCATTTATTTAATGTTAATTCATGTTCATCTTTTCACTCTAGCCATGAAATCTGCTTCTTTCTGTTCTTAGAATTACGACCCAACTGGAATACGACCTGGTGTTCAGCTTTTGTATAGAGTGTGTTTTATGAATACTTCCACAACTATTAACTAAGAGCTGTCCTTTGCAGCATTACTGAAGTTGTCAAAATACATTGTGGGGTAATCATAGAGATACGTGTTGCACAAAATGGATGAAAAAAAAAATCAAATATGCAGTAAAACTGTTGAACGGGACTGTTATCGAATCTTATCCCCGTCAGTATGGTGATGGATTATAACTGTGAATTTACAAACTAAGCTATAAAAGACCCCGGTAAAATAGATGAACATAAGACCTTCAGAAACATACGAAAAGACACGGTGAGGATGACGAAGAAAATGTTTTAAATTTGTTTTGTTGGTCATTTTACATACATTGATGTAAATGCGTGAACATAATGTTTGCTTTACAATCAATCTTCTTACAAAACTAAGTTCAGACCCTCTGTCGCAACGATTTCATGGTGCATACTACTCATATTATGCATATATAGTAGTTTCTATACGAAATTATCATTGCTTCAAAGATTCTGTAATTATATTGATGTACTAGACTCAGAAATCTAGTGCGAACTTTTGCCCCACAGCTACTGCGAACTTTTGCCCCACTGTCGAGGTTTTAACAATGTCCCTTTCTGCAAGAAGCACTAGTAGTTTAATGTTTATTCGAGTGCACCTCGCGAACTACTATGGAATAACGATTCTCCGACATAAAGAGGTCATGAGATTCTTCTTCTTTCTGTTACTACAAATTCTTAATCCAAAAGGTCCAAAAATTCTATCAAAACCCCTAGAAACACATTTTTTCGCATAACTCTGCCAAACCATAACGAAATCGTTCCAAATTTTATTGACGAGTAGCTGGCCTGATTATGTGTCGAACCTATACAGATTTGTTTGGGTTCTTAACTCGTGCTCAGAAAAATACCCACTGCGAACTTTTGCCCCGTGCGAACTTTTGCCCCGCATTACTCTACTTGTCACTAGGAAAAGGATCAGCACCTTGCCTTTTCGCAATATCTCCGTTGAATTGTCATTGTCAGTTGTAGCCATATAAATCGGCAGATACAAAAATCCCATCCATTCTTCAAAGAATGCCATTATTCAACACACCGGCGCCAGATTTCTTCCATGGCTCTAGAGCGACAAACAAGCATCCAGCCAATAATCTTCCCAATAGTTCACTGCCACCCCTACCTGAGCAGCGTAACTGAAACAATCCAAACCGTAGAACAATTTCCCTTAGTTACATACCGAAACAGAGCCCAATAAAACAAACCATCAGCAAAAACTGACAAATTTTACGCATCTCAATTGCTTTACGACCTTTTAGCCTTTCTCTTTTTTTTAAGGATAACAACTGCAGCACTGCGCAATCGAATGAGCGTATCCTTTCCACTTGCTTGGTGGGCCCTGCTCCGAATGGATGCGTTTGTGTTAGACGTCCAGATCCAGGTCTCTCGATTCAGGTGGTAGTTGTAATAAATCCGGACGGTCCTCTTATCACCTCATTCTCTCGTTTGAGATGGCGGAGGACTTTCCTTTTGAATCATTAGAAGAAGATGGAGAAACCGTATAAAGGAATTATCCTTGTTCACAATGTACACAATGGGATTGAAGTCCGTCCATTTGGTTTATGTCACTATGTAGCAGTTGTTGAGTCAACGCATGCCACAGGAATAGGGTCACCGTGTTGCATGATCAGGTAAAAAGGTCGAGAATCAATTCACCTGTTGGGAGGGCTTGCCTTACGTTTGTTAAATGGAGTTTTTTTTGAAAAGCAACAGCTACAAGAAACTAAATCACATATTTGGACCTTGGTTTGGACTAACTTTTGTAGCGATTGTCTCTAAAATAAATACTACAGTGAAGGATGCCAGATCCAGAAAGCCTGAAATATCAGGCCAAACATGTCTAAAGGTCCAATCTGCAGAAGAGAGGCTCTCTTTGGTTTCCCTCTCTTTCGTGAATATCTCAGCTGTTTATTTGTAATATGATTGTCTCCTTGCATTGAACGATGGTCTAAACAATCGTCTTTTGATTTGTACTGCAAAAATAGTTGAAAAGTTGTCCATTACATTGTAATAATTGAAAGAGAAATTGAACAAAGAGAGCCTCTCAAATGCAGATAGGACCTATTGAAATGTTTGGCCTGATATATCTCAGTAACAAAATAACACATTCCAATCAAATTTGAAGAATTTCCTGGAAACGTTTACATCGAGAACTAAAATCGGTAACACACCCACATAGAGACAGGCATTTGTGCACTGCATCCAAAACTGAGTTGATAGGTTTCAAAAACTAGGTTTTCTAGAATCCTAGGTATCACCTATCGCATCTTAATTTTAGAATGATTTAAATACCTTTCTCTTTGTGTAAAAAGAGAAAAAATGGAATGTTGTTTTTTCAAAAAAAAAATCCAAAGCTGATCATAACAGAAATGGTTCAAACATGGAAGATTTTATCATTATTTAATATGTGCAAACTTGAAATCCCATGTAAATATTGGCTTAGGATGGCCACGTCTTTGGAAATTACCTATGTTTACAGAATTTATACCTTTCCAACAACGAACACGTGAGCTGGTCACACCGAACTAGCGTTTTTCACTCTCACTCATAACTGAGGGTTCAATACGAACTTTCATTTGACTCGTTGGGCGGTACCGATTGGCAGTTAGTTAGAAGAAGATTGGCACCCAAAGAGAAAAGACCCGATTCCGATGGCACTGCATTACATACAGGCAGGGTCGGACGAAAACCTTGGAAAGAAAGTAAAGAGGGAAGACGAACTCGGTTTCTGGCATTTAGACGAATGGAAAGTCATCCAATATGTGTTTCCAGCTTGAACGTACTGATATTTAACTTTTTTTTAGTATCCACAAAATAGAACAAAATTGGTGAGCTCATTCCATGTTAATCATACAATCAATTCGATGACACTAAAGGGGTATTCTAAGGAAATATTTCCTGATATAACTGTCGCATCCCTACACATTTTCCCCTAGTCCGGCCCTGACCCAGCCAAAAATTTGCGTACAGCCACGGTCAATTTCTACCGCACTTCCATCAATCGCACCGAAGCCCGCACAGACAAGATCCGACCGACACATGTGATTCATGTTAAATTGGTCGAAAAACAATGAAAACGATTCCACACTGCAGTGCTGCGTTCGCGATCAAAGAAGGAAAAATTTGATGGAGGAGCCCCCCCACACTACCGTGAGCAACTCAACGAGAGTCAGTGGCCGATGATGCCGCGGCCCCGTACGCAGCCGGGTAGGGGTGGTTAGGCCTTATATAATTAAACGTTGAACCGTAGCCGCCGCCGCCGCCGTAGCCGCGCGACCCGGCAGCCACCAGAGATCGGAGAGTTCAAGGACCGGTAAGAAATCTTTCGAATAAATACGCACGATGATGCTGATGCTGGTGCTGCTGCTGTGCAGCCAGCAGCACACTCATCGGAACTAAATTCCCTCGCCTCCACACACCGGCACGGCGGCGGTAGCAACCATGGATGAACCTCTGTTTGTTTTAAACGCGATTAAAAAATTGTTCTCTTTGCTATGGGTCGGCGGCTTCGCGAGAGGTAGTTCTTGATTTGTTGGATGCTTGAGTTCTATATGGGCTTTTGAGCTTCTGAGAAGCTCTCGTGTTGGAGGTGATTTAGATGCTGCAGTTGGTTGAGTTATTCCGAAGAATGAATCAATTAAGAGTCGAAAACAGTAATGGTTTCAGATGAACCGAAACCAAAGTTGATATTTAAATTAAGAAGCGATTTGCAACTGTATGTTCTACAGCTATCAAATGAATTTGTATTTGATTTGTATTCGTTTTGAATTGGCTTTGGACTGCTCTCAGATCTGCTTACCAGAAATTACTTGGTACCTTGGTACGTTTAACAAATTAGAGTTTTGTCGGCAAATACTGAGGTACTTTACAGCATCTCGCTTATCAGAGTGAAGGCCACCTTGTCAGAAGATAAAAGTTTCACACACACAGTTGATATCAGTTAGCTTTCTAGTTGTGCAGAATCGCTATCACACATCACTATCATCATGATAGATTATGATAGTATCATGAGATCTTCCTCGCAAGATAATGTATCAAAATTCAAACATTCCGCCAACTCTTCAAAGGAGAGCTAAAGCAAGTGCTAAGCTCAAACCATTTACTGTCAGCACCGCGCGCAGTAAAAACATTCCGTCACGTTTCGCACTTAAAACGAAGGAATTCGCTCTAAACAACCATTCCTCCCTACTTACTGCATGGTGAGTGCAAAGTAGTGGTGATAACCTCGTTGCCTCAAGCAAGTGACCAATAAACGTTTTAAAGCTTAGTTATACTCCAGTCTATGAAACCCAGTCTCGAAACCCTTCCTCGATTCGGAAGAATTCCCCTTTTTACAAACATAGTCCGAAAGACCTAGGCAGCTACAGACCATGGACGACGACGACGATGACGACTGAGGTAGGTATAGAAGAAATTTTTAGCATGAATTCATCGAAGGATGACGACATACAGCCCCCAGTCAGAGTCAAAGTCGTAAAACCAGAACCAGAATGAAAATGTTGCTATCATCGTCATCATCATCGCTGGCAATCGTCGTTCAGAGTTGGACGATGATGCAAAAAGCTCGATAACTGGTTAAAGACCACAATGAGTTTAGATCGGTTCCTGAAATTATGCTTTCTTTATTCGCAATGTAGAATATGTTGGGTGTAGAAACCAAGAGTAGACGTGACGTGTTCTTGATACCCTGTTAGATGGATGTTATAATAACAATATTAAAATTGTAATTGTAATTTAATTTATTAATCATACGTAAACCATCTTTTACATTTATCGGGTCAAGGAATATATTAAAAATGAGAAGAATTTGAAATAAGGCTAGACCAACATGTGAAAAGGAAAAACCATTGCACGCCTCAATTTCTTACGTACCTCCTAGGCGGATTTCATTTTATTTATGCAAACATGGCCCGTTATCAGATAGAAGGCAGTCTGCTCTACCTGAGACATACGCTCAGGAGGAATAAGATAAGTAGAAATTCACAATGGTTGTTACGCCCTCTTCAAATGTTAGTATAGAAGGGGGATAATTCCCCGCCATATACAGATTTACCAGAGAGCTTGTCTTTATTTAAATTCCATTAAATAAAATTCTCCCTGTATCTGGTATCGAACCAACACAGGCTGAAATCGCTGTTGTAGGGTGCGTGTACCAATTATGGCACTACCCAAGGAAAACTATTTGTACAAAAATAATGAGAAGACCAACGAATGTCATCAATGTATTAAAAGATAGCTTAGTTTCCATACTTTACAGGAAAAATATAGAAACGGAATCAAAACAACTTTTAGTATTTATTACAGCGTGTGCCAATGATAGGAACCCTGTACCAGTTATGGTTACTTACATTTTTTAACTACGGTTTCTTTTCGCAATATTTGCATGCATTCCTTATGGGATTGGCCATAACTGGTACACTATGGCGAAAAATGGTTCAAGGGAGCTAAAATTTTAAGGAAAATGATTTATTTACACCATAATTTGAGCAAAATGTGGAGTTGAAATGAGTGCAACCATCTATTGTGAACGTGATCTGTTGTTCACAAAATTGTTTGTGTTGTTTTACATTGTTAAAGGACGAAAATCAACTATGGCGAATAATTGGTACTATAACCATAATTGGAACACTTACCCTACATATTGATACAAAGTAACGATTGCAAAACTTGAGCTAAGTTGAAGTTGACGTCAAATAACAATCATCGTGTCAAATTATTCTATTAATGTAGAAAAATAAAACTGCATATCTATGAATCATAACGAGACAGGATTTTTGAATGTTAAGTGTTGTAGGGCAGCTCAAGTGCAATCCCTCCAGAACTGTGCAGTTTCACCACTCACTCTGATCATCACTACAAATGACAAAAAAACATAGACGCACAACGCCAGAGCAGTTAAACTTACCCTCTTTCCAGGCAGCAACCAATCAACAGCATCAAATAGTAAGTTAAAATATACGATGAAGCACGAAGCTTTGACTGCATGCATTTTTGTTTTCACATTCAATTCAAAATGCCGTGTCATCAAAAGTAACATTTTTCAGTCAAACAGACTAAAAAAAGTTCGCAGAGCCACCATACCACCAAAATGAAAGGTATTAGGTTTGATAACGGTTCTCGAAACCTCTATAAGACCAATTGGTCATCAAAATGTTACTTTTCGAGAGGAACTAGCCTAGGGTTAAAAATCTCGTTAAAAAATCAAAATGTTAGGTACTTGAGATATTCGTGTTTGTTGCATAGCATTGGGCATATTTGGTTTAAACATCAATGTAATCGAATCGATACAAATTTGACCAACAGCATTGATTCACCGATTTAATCGGATGTTTTGAATTGATCTTTTGACATTCTTTATTCTTTATTCTTTATTTTTCTTTAACTAGCTTCATCTGCTTATGCTTAATGAAGCTTTAAGATG
The DNA here is from genome assembly GCF_035046485.1 of Aedes albopictus. Classification (NCBI taxonomy): domain Eukaryota; kingdom Metazoa; phylum Arthropoda; class Insecta; order Diptera; family Culicidae; genus Aedes; species Aedes albopictus. The sequence continues at coordinate 29,674,321 of NC_085137.1, forward strand.
AGGATTCATCGATTCATGAACTAAAAATTAAAGGTAAATAATAAAAGAACCGATTGAATGGAAAATGTTATTTCCTTAAATAAGTTATCCAAAACATTTAGTTGATTTTGAAACTTGTTGAAGAAGATTAAAAATAGTCAAGCAGTGTCAAAAAAAATCTCATATAAAAGATACATTTTTAATAGATAAAAAAACGCAATAAAATAATCGATCCGGTCAATATTTTGAGCATCACTCATCGATTTAAAAAATAGATCAAGTGAAACAAAACCATCGATGTCGAGAACATCGATTCAAACTCGCCCGTATTTCGTACTAAACAAATTCAGCCTTATTCAGGCCAAACTGACTTCCGGTCATTCAGCAGTGAGTATCATAATTTCTGCATTCGAGTGACGCTAGAACAAATGTCATAACGATGTCTGATATATTTCTCAAAAGCAATGCTGGCAGAAAAT
>NC_085137.1:29675278-29700278 GCF_035046485.1 Aedes albopictus
CAACAAAACTTTTGGAGAATTTCTTAGGAATATTTTAAAACTGCACAAAAAACTGAGTCTGAGTCCTGAGTTTTGTGCAATTTTTGGTTCCCAATAACTATTTTTAACATCAACTTGCCGGTACAACAACCATACAGTCGTTTTTCAATAGCAATCAACTTGATGTTTGTATGAAATCGATTTGTAGAATCAATTCTTGGCGAATTTTGCACTGGCATTTTGCTGGCATTTGAGTAGGACCCAAAATATTATGATAATAATTGATTACAAGTATCACTTATCATACTGGCAAACACTACTGAGGACGTGTCAAACGAAAAGTAACCAAAAGTTCTGTTTCACATCATAAAATGCACTTTAAAGTTTCACGAAGTTCTGATAAATTAAACATTCTAGCTGCTCAAGAGGTTAACATCGAATCATGTTGGAACTTCGCACATGAGTTTCAGCATAGCTCATTGTTAGCCTCTTAAGCAGTTACCGGAACTTTATTGGAACTTTCAAGTTGCTAGAAGTTCATTTTAGCAAACAAAAAAAAAAATCAAGCAAAAACATAGGTTGTGGTGAATCTGAAATGTATATGTTTGGTATTTACATTCATTTTGAGAAAGTCCCATCGAAAAGCTACTTAGAAGGCTATCCAACTTGCTAATGTGAAATTTCAAGTTCTTAAATCTATATGTATAAAAATGAGTTCAAAATTCCTTTGAGGCAACAAAACTCAAGAACGGATGAACCGATCAGCATGACTCTTGCACGGTTCGGTTCGTATTCGTGGTGGTTGTGTATATATGTAAAATTACTAAATTACTAAAATATGTAAAAATTACGAAAATTAACTAAAAAAGTCAGAAAATTGATAAAGTACTGTTTTTTATGAACTGGGAAGAAAATCAACACAAACGAAATAAATTCAATCTAGAGTGCTGTGCATCAATAACATCAACAGATGTCAAACCAACTCATCTATTAGCCTGTGCACCAGTTTATGCTACCTTTGTCACTCCTTTGGAAATTTTGAAAACGAGGACCTCAGTAAACGTCAAATTTCCTATGGGAAAGAGCAAGACAGCATCAAATGCTACACAGGCTGATGGCGAGACGAAGTTTACCGGGACAGCTAGTTACTTATAAATGAAACTGCTGTGAGGGCTCAAAAGCATCCTCTAAGTTTAACACGTTGCTTAGCTCGTAAAGTTCCTTCTTATAAGATCTTTTGGTTATTTGGGATAGTGCTTGTTCTTGATGTCATATCTCTATGAGATATTGATGCGTTATTCAAAGATTTAATGAATATCGCACGAATTACTCAAAGTGATATGATATCAGTTTTAGTTCTTGTCAAAATATCTGAAAATTTCTACATGAGAACAAATTTAGTTCTTCTGAACGAAATGGAACATATACACCAATAGAGTTGGATCAAATTTCTGCCACAAATTTCAGTTGATATTCAATTTACGTAATGTTTATTTTCGTTTTATTTATCTATTTTTTTTTTTGCTGTGTCGGATGTATTTCGCAGAGGGTTCAAACATTGCACATTGTGCAATGCACAATGGTCCACAAACCAGATTTACGAGGACAGATGTAAGTGCTTGTTCAGTCTGTACAACCTTTGGTTGAAGACGGTGTAGTGTCTTTTAAAAATAACTATATACATTCTTCGGAAAAGTTGCATATCTATCAATTTTGAGCAACTTTGCTGAAGACACTTTTTAAGTATCTTTAAAATTGACCGATCTAGAGGTATTTTTCTAAATTAGCTTAGAGTTGTTCAATAAAAATCGGTTTTCTGGCGTTATCTTTTTCAGTTTCGATTTTTTATCAAAGTCGCCCAAGAAACACTTGTAGAGCATTTGAAGACGCGTCATTTCGTGCGCTGAGATGGTCGTTATATCCTTTGGATCAAAAGTTGCAGGCATTTTCTTAAAAAAAAACATAGTTTTTTTTAAAAAGGGTTTATGATGGGTTGGGGCAAACATAAAAAATATCTTTCGCCCGCATTCAAAACAAGAAATGATGTTATAAAACATATCAAAAAATTAGAGGGGTGTTATTTTTGTAACTCAAGTGAAAAATACTTGAAAAGTGCTTATTTTTTCTAGGAAAACATCAATATCTTTTAAACGGAATGACTTAGCAACATTCTCAGCGCACGAAAATGCGCGTTTTTGGAAGCTCTAAAAATGGTTCTTAGGCGACTTTGACGAGAAATTTAAAACAAAAAAGATTTATGTTTCATAACAACATTTCTTCTTTTGAATGCGGACAATAGATATTTTTTATGTTTGCCCCAACCCGTCATAACACCCTTTTAAAAACTATGATTTTTTTTTTTATAAGAAATATGCCTGTAACTTTGGAACCAAAAGAAATAACGGCCATCTCAGCGCACGAAACGACGCGTCTTCAAATGCTCTACAAGTGTTTCTTGGGCGACTTTGATGAAAAATCAAAACTGAAAAAGTTAACCCCAGAAAACCGGTTTTTCTTAAACCACCTTAAGCTTATTTAGAAAAATACCTCTAGATCGGTCAATTTTAAAGCTACATAAAAAGTGTCTTCAGCAAACTTGCTCAAAATTGATAGATCTACAACTATCCTTAAGAATGTATATAGTTATTCTTGCAAATAAAAAAGTTTGGTTCCCAATTTCTTAGAAAATATGGACCACCCTAATTTTCACGTATATTGAAAAGAGGGCCTTATTTTTAGGAACAACTTTGTAGAAGACCATATTAATCTAGAAAATCATTTGAAGGCGCTGAATGCATCTTTCCTTGTAAATCTGTATCGTGGACCATTGTGCGTTGTGATAGTTTCCAGATAGTCTGCCTAAAAATGGACAGCGCAGGTAACCAAGTGCATTTCAACAAACAATAAGAAAAGTTAAGGAGGCATGATAATCAGGTTGTTACATTAGTAGTGTTTTGTCAAGTGCGGCTCAATAATCCAAAGGCCATTAGTTCGACACTGTGTAGTGACAAAAATTGTGTTTTTTTTTTTAATTTTAAGGTCGCATAAGATGCAACGTTATATTGCATTTGTGCACACCGTAAATCGCATAAGATTTCGCTTCAAATGATATAGCGTTATTATTTTCCTGCCAATGCATGTATATTGTATATCGCCTCCACTTTTGTTCAGATTTTATGCGATGTACTGTATAAAAGTAAGTATAACACAGTCATAAACTTCCTTATACGTTCAAATTGGTTGTCTGGATAGCTATAACCTATACACATACCGAGATGCTTCTTGATCGACTTCATATTCATTGACTACGAACTGACTGAATAGGTGAAAATATAGGTGACAATGTCATTTTTATTTTGAATTTCCAGTGCAGAATTATTCAAGTTAACGCTGTTCTTATTCAATGACTATGAATATTTTGAGCCCTGGTTTCAGATAAGTATTTGACAGAGTTAAAATGTGCTTCATGTGCAATCCGTTATCGAGCATTATTACGCATTGCCGACGCAGGATGATTCCCAAATTCCTAAACAAATAGATGAATAAATTATTGGAAAAAAATAACTCTGTTGAAAACCAATTAAAGAATTTCCAGTGGTATTAAAATTGACATCTCATCTCTAGCGAAATTTCGTGAGAAAGTTCAGGCACTACTACCTAAATAATACACGGAACTCTAACAAACTCTAAACTAATTCCGGTAGAATTCCAATGAAAATATCTGAGACAGAGTTTCTTAAACTGTGGGTCACGACTCACAGGTTAATCATTTTTTTTACAAAGATTTTTTAAATTTTAATATGCCTTGCAGTCAGCCCATAGTTTTGCAGAATCATCAAATCCAACCTGTGTTTAAAGAATCAGAATTGCAAAATTGCAAGAAAACGATAAGGGCAAGAAGTTTGGTGTCAAAGAACGAATTGTAGAGTAGAACAGGGGCCACAACTTTGCCAAAGAAAGAATTTTAATTTATTACGCATGTTTCAAAGATAATTGACAAAAACAAATTAAAACACACTATTTTTAGCTATTTTGCTCTAAAAAACGTAGCTATTTAACTAAACCAATCGATTCAAAGATGCCATTTGATAGAAAATTGAATAATCTTTCTAATAAAAGTAAAAAAACGACGATAAGCTTGACCGTAACGGTTGAGATTTGACCATATGCGTAGAACAATTTTTTTCACCATTTAAGTTCCTCTATCACCCTTTAAAAAGTTTGCACTCATGAATCTTACACCCTGTATATTCTGAAACTGTGCCGAACTTTTACTGATGGTCAAATTGTTGGTGCCCAAGAAATATTTTGAACAATAATTTTTGGATGGAAGCGATTCGTAGAATCACCCTCTGACGGTTTTTTTTTTACTGGGCCAACTATCAAGCAGTGGGTCAGTTTTCACAGAGTTGAACCCAAAAACAACACTACTGAAGACATACAGTAGTGTGTCCTGCGCGTGGCCTATTCTTGCGTACCTTGACAAAAGGTTGATCTGACTCTTGTGAAAAGTTAACCCTTGATCTAATATTGCGTAACGTGGATCAATTATGGTTAAAGAGCGCCTAATAGTAATGGTATATTTTCACTTTTATGCATGACTCTTGGGCAAATTTCGTTGCCTTTTCGCAGATACTTTTATTCCTAAACACATTACATTGTATTTAATTCAATTTTAATTGAACGATTCTGCGGAATAGAAAGCCAAACCACCATAAACTCTCCTTTTTTTTAATAAATCGATCAGTCTTTCGGCTTAGATGCCAATTCACAACAATGACGAATGAGAGATCGAATTGTGGAAATAGGAGGTGTTCATGGTGTGGACTTGGAGTAAGTTTGGCTTTCTATTCCGTAGAATCGTTACTGCGGCTTAGTTGGCTAAAGCGCCGGTCTAACGAATTCGGAGTCGGGAGTTCGAATCCCAACAGAACGCGTTTTTTTTCACTAATTTATCACATATTTGTCAATTAGCATCATTCTGTGCCTTCTAATTGATTACAAGTTTTTCAAGCATGCATATTGAAATTGTGTATTTATTTAACATCCTAGCATCTCAGAATTTTTTGCTTCATTCACAGCTAGTCGCGTTCGGTAATTTTATGGAAATCTCAACCAAACGTTCAGCAGTTACGGGTTTTTAATGAAATTCTGTAAAAAAAATCGGTTGAATGTTATCATTTATTTATCAAACTCTAACTTGTTAACTTTACTAAAGTTGCTAACTTTACCGAATTTTTCCTATTAAACAAACTTAACGGTTGAGATTTTGGTAAAACATTACTGAAGTCGGTGATTTTTTTTTCTAAGTGTGAGCTGGAAGTCAATGGCGAAGCTCTTAATTTTCACTTAAGCTTTTCTTTAACGGATTTTATGATATCATTTTCACCTTAAGATTTGATGCAGATTTTCTATATCCGTCATAAAACCTTCAATTTCATCGAGTTGTTGCTTAAGTTGTCACACAGCTAAGGAATCGCGTTCGGAATTTTTTTTACCGAAATCTCAACCGCTGAGCGTTCGGTAATGGATTTTTAACGAAATTCTGTAAAAAATTAACAAATTTCTGTGAAATGTTATCGTTTATCTGTCAAACTCTAACGAATTTCGGTAAAAATTGCTACCTTTACCGATTCTTTCCTGTAAATCAAACTTAACGGTTGAGATTTCGGTAAAGCATTACTGAAGTCCGTGATTTTTTCTAACTGTGGCACACTGATTTGCAATGTTTGATAGAAAACTAGATGCAAAACAACATGAAACGGGCTCACCATTTTAAAAAATCTATATTTTATGATGATTAACCTGGGCTTGTTAGGGGAATATCTGTAAATAAAAATAAAATCGCGTTAAGTACTGTTCCTTTGAATTCAACTAAGAATATGCATCCTTTGACAGATAAGTATTTCGACCTCAACTGTAAGGTCGTCTTCAGTGTCTTGTACTTGACTCGAGCCTAAGTCGAGTCAAGTACAAGACACTGAAGACGACCTTACAGGTGAGGTCGAAATACGTATCTGTCAAAGGATACAAATTCTTAGTAGAATTCAAAGGAACAGTACTTAACGCGATTTTCTTTCTATATTTTATGTTATTCATAATTGTTACAAAAGTTGTTGCATGTTGTTTTCACATTTGTTGTGATGTTGTTGTGATGTTGATGTGATCACGCCGCAAGATGTTCTCATGCACAAAACAAACCAATCATCTAAACGGTGGGTGTTTGCGCGCGTTTTTTTTTTTCGTTTTGACGGTCACGAGATCCGGTCACATATATGTACGGAAATGTGAAGGTTCTTCCGTACGTCCCAAGTAACCAGTAAGCATTTAAAATAGCATTCCTTCAGCATTATAGTAGCCTTTACGACAAGGCGTTTAAGGCTAATTAGCCGTATATGCGCCTATAGTGCTACCTCACAGCAGGTATTGGCAAAATAACGGGCTGTCTTAGTGCTATCCCTTCAGGAACGTCGTGACGAAATGTCAAAGAAGCGTAACGCCTCGTCGAGCAAAAAAAAACAAAAATAGATTGACGTCTGCTTCCCGTTCTCTCAGCCTGCTTCCCCGCTTCATCGTCCTTCCATATTCCAGCCGGTGCTAGGTGGTACTTTTTTGCTGATTTTTGTAGTGATGTAGGTTCGAACTTACGATCCGGAGATTGATTAATCATATCTGCTTCGGATTCTGTTGCTCCTGATCCACGATGCTAAAGCTGTCCCGGTGGCGTGCGTTGATTTAATCGCCAATATAAAGAACAACAGCTTCAGATTCAACATCCAAAACTTGTTTTCATTGAGATATTTCATTGTGGTAGAGCATTACGGGAATATCTGTGGAATAAGTTTGTTTCTTCCCTCTTTCAAACTATCCTATGATCCACCAAAGGATCCACCTATTCGGCACATATTTTCCGACGAAATGATATAATTGGTGATTTTTTGATGGACAAGTTCCTAATCCAATCCAGCTGCAGTAATGTTTTCTTTGGTGCGTTTGTATGAGAAGGGGAAAATAAAGAAACAAATAAGATGCACAAATTTGTAAACAGAAGCATAGGCTCTGTAAGAGAGAGACAAAATGTGTTGCCAAATGCGTAACATATCTCCCAACCTTTTTGCTCCTTCCTAGCAGTTAAAGAGCAGTTGAAAAGCATTCTGTATGCTCCCAAGTGAAACCACTTCAGGCAGTTGAAATGCTAATTAACAGCCGAAAGCATTTGAGCAGCACAGCTTATGCTAACTCAAGGCAGCTATGCATTCGAACTGCTTATGTAGGGCAGCAAGCAGTTTAAATGCGTAATACGAGCTGATATACGGCTTATTCAAATGCTTAGTGGTTACCTGGGGTACGTACGTTTAAGCCGAAAAGCGGTCATTGCGGATTGTTCGCTCGCGATTTCGAATCCGCGATCGCGATCGCGAGAGGGCCAGGGAAGCAACCATTCAGCGAGATGTGTGAATTGGCTTCACACTTATGGGTACGTACACCGCCGCTGACTGGTCCGTTTGATGACGACCAGTGGAAATTGGATCAATTGGGCAATTAGGTGACCGTGGGTGAGTATCTCGGTCGCATAAATTGGTCCGAAAATTCATTGACAGTGAGGTGGGGAGGTGTTCATCGTTTGGCCATTGGAGGTCAAGCCCGGGGAGAAAGGTGACAGGTGTGCTCGGTTTCCGCTTTGACTTTGACGCGGTAGTTAAACTTTGAAAGTCGTTGAAAGCTTTCTTTTTCGTTGTGGAATGTACACCGGCTTGATGACTTTTCCCTGTGTGTTCATTTGTTGTAAACGAGTTCAAATATTGAAATTTCATGTACAAGCTTCACAGAAAAAAAATATGTAATTAAAATTCAGCGAGAAATCATGCACATAAAGGGAATGCTAGAGTTAGTGCACTTTTACATGAGATATAATGTAAAATTACATTACCATCGTGTAAATTCCCGCCAACCATCGCGTAAACCATCATGGACTCCAACCGGTTACGTGACTATTAGCGGAAATTTACACGATTGTAACGTAATTTTACATGATATCTCATGTAAATATGCACTAACTCTAGCATTCCCTTTATGTGCATGATTTCTCGCTGAATTTTACATGAATATTTTTTTCTGTGTTTCGAAACATGACGGATCCTATTATTAGATCTGAGTTCAGATCCATGTTCATTCGCCATTCCTCATTCTATTCATTGTTTCTTCTTAAAGCCGTCCGCGAAATCAACCGTCAAAAATAACCGACAGTCTGCCGAGAACGCCGAGAACACGACTAGTATTTTGGTCATTTATGCATAACATGAGAAATCCCACCGAAAGTGAGGCACATGGTCCGTTCGACTAATGTCTACCTACCCGAAACCTCTGAAAATAAGAAGGAAAACAAAAAAGATCAAATCAAAAACATGACTAGCTGATTGCCCCAAACCGAACCAACCAGCAGCGGTCCGAATGGTAATAATGCCTACAGGGGCTTCCTCTCGTATACTCTTCTAGACAAAGACATAGATTATTGCTTTGGTTGTTTGATCGGTTTGCGTCATCCGCACCGCGCGCGCAATCTTTGAATGCCTCCTTCAGTCGACTTCGCAACCGAGGAGGCTGAATGAGGGGAATTGGAGACATCACAAAGTCAAGGCTGGCTGATGATAAAAAGAAGTCCTACAGACGGACAGGACTTAGAACAACCAACAAATGTCTTAGCCAGGCGGCGGCGACGACGATCTTTGCACAAATCTCCTACCAACCCAGTCGGTCTAAGCTTCATGTTCTTGAGCTTAGCGGCGATGGATGCTTTGCTGGTGTTGGTCCGGCGATCCGCTTTCCAGAAGTTGTGTTGGTTCAATGCAACTTGCTCTCCAGGTTCTAACCGTTCGCAGACCGGTGCGGTGTACGGTGAGAAAGGGTTAACGTCATCCCCATCGCAATGAGCCGGTCTTGAGGCGTACTGGTGTGAGAACGATCCTCTACTGGCAGCGGGGAACACGTTTGGCGACTTGAGCGCTTTCGAAGATGATCTTCCACTGGCTGTCCGCCCGCCACACCGCACGATCATCGTGCCTGAAGAAGAGAAGGTTTTGCACTGGTCCGCGTTCCTGCTAAAAGGAATTGTGTGCGCTTTCCAGCTGCTGTTTGCTGTGTCGGTCGGGTCGGACTCCGGTCGGTCCAGTCTTTGGTTGGTTGTATTAGGGTTGGGGGGTTCTTGTTTAAACTATGGTGGACGAAGTTGCTGCCGTTTGCGCGAGACTGGTTTTTACTTCTTGCCGCCAGAACCAGCCTCCGTCCGACGTTGCGCGCGTTGTCGGTGGACGGAGCTGTGCGGATGTCAAGTTCAGCGAAGCGAAAGCAGCGCTGCAAGAACTTGTCATGTCATTGGACAAAACCGGAGCACTCACCGGAGTTGTTTGGACGGAAGCACCGCTCAGTCGCAAAACTGTCGAGCAGATTGATTCTGACAATGTTTAGTTTAAGTTAGACTAAAATCTCTAAAGCACGTTAATCAATTTGATAATTTGAAAGTTAGGTAGATAATTGCAAAGATCGAACATACTTTGTTTCAAAAGCACATTTATTTTCAACGTCCTTTATACATTAACGTTTGTCAAACGTTTCAAAACAATCATGCTCGATCTAAGCAATAATATAGCTTGATTGTGCAGGGCTGAGAGCAAAATCTTATAGATCAAATGAAAAGTTTCATACAAAAAACCATCATTAAACAGTAACTGATAGATTTGGAAAAGATGATTAAATAGTAACTTTGTAGTGGTCAAATTTAAGCACTACGAGTCCCTTAGATTATGCAAAAAAACACTGAGCAACTTGAGACATTTAAAAGTCAGATCGACGTTGAAAATCATGAAAATCGATAGTAGGAGATATACTAATCAGTTTTCATAACGAAATTCATAAGTTCATTGCCGAACTCAAAACAAAAGCCATGAAATCATGAACCTTACCGCTTCAAGCTATCATAACTACAAGTCATGATATCATGACCTACACGATGGTTCTTCTTCGTCTTCTTAGCATAACGTTCCAACTGGAACAAAGCCTGATTCTTAGATGAATACTCACGGATTTACAGCTGTGGTTGTAGAACGATGGCTATCTTTATCCCTATACATAAAAATGAGTTTCAATTCCCTTTGAGGCACGGGGAACCGCTTTAACTGATCAGCTCAATCAGGCTCAAATCGTCTTCAGCGTGGTTGTGTTTAAACTTGGAAAACATTACGAATATCAACCAAAAGAGCTGAAAATTGGAAAAATACCCATTTTTTTGCTGGGAAGAAGCCTAAAACGATCACAACAAAACCAATCTAGAGGGCGGTTCAAAAATGAGATCAACAATACAATTGTCAATACAAAGGGGCAATAACGTTTGCTGGGACAGCTAGCCATGAATAACTATAACCTTTTTAGTGGCTAGAAGTCATTATTTCGAAGATCGGTAAAAGGTATTAATATTTTCAGCAATAAAATATCATGACGCTAAATTATCAAATCATGATTTTGATCCCTGTGAACTTGAATCCGAGTCATAAAATCATGACTCTGATTTGCGGAGGGAAATGAAAATATTTTTTAAGGCGGTAAATTAGTAAAAATAATAAAAGCAATTTGCTTGTTCTACGTTGCAGAACCGCGTGTGAAAAAAATTTTGCCAAAAAGATTTTCTGGGCAAGAGCGAGCGAGGGAGATACATGGAGGGAAAAATCCGGAACCAGAAACTGGAAAATGCGTCATTATGTTTATATGTACAGGTCGGACTCGATTATCTGGAGTCGAGTTCTGAAGCTTTGTGAACATGTATCTCGGGAACGATATGTTGTATGAAGCAGAAATTTTAACATTTTGTCAAGCTAACTTTGATTAGTAACCAGTAAAAATTTCAGCTTTGTACATAATTCCGTTTGCCAATTATATGGTCGGAAAGCTTCAGAACCTGACTCCGGATAATCGAGTCCGACCTGTATTAGAAATACACCATACAAATCGGCATGTCATCATGACGAATTTTGCCGTAGCATAGCTTCGATATTACGTTCTTTTATATTTGGCATGATGAGATACATTATATACATCATGATGAGAAATTATGAAATCATAAGCTTTATTTCTGATATTTGTACTTGTCATTTATGATTTCGGTTCCATCGGTCAAAATATGGAAACCACTTTCAGTCAAATGGAAACAAGCTACAAATGTTAAACTCAATTATCCTCTAAATACCGTAACCACTTCTAGTTCCAATTACTTTTTAATAGTTCTTAACCCTCTACTGCCTCTAGATTATCATCGATTTTCGTAGAACTCCGGAAAACGGAATTAGATGGATATGATGCAACTAGTTTCATAATATGATTGTTACATCATAAGGTTAATCGAACTACTAGCTACTAGTTACAGTAGCTGATCTTTTGATTAGTAGCCAAAAAGCTATTTGATTTACAACATGTTTTTTTTTTTTTGCGTGGGTCGTTTTTCTGCCATAACTCAGTTATTTTTTAATTTTTTGACTTTTCGTGCACGAATAGTACTAACCGTGTCTCTCTGTGTACAAATTTTCAAGTTAATCGGTTAAATATTGGCTGATTTATGACCAAAAGTCAACCCGTTTAAAAAAGAATCGGGTGTAATTTGCAATAGCCTTTGTTCGAACACTTTTTTTTCGGAAGCGCTTTTTTGACATAAAACTAGTCGTTCAAAGTCATGGGAAGGAAAGAATTAACTACGGTAGCATGATTACACTTTTTTATTTTAAGGATGTCTTAACACGATACACAGCCGATCGGAATGGTATGAAAAAAAAACAAATAACTTTACAGGTATGTGTAATAAGTACAAAGCTCGCACCCGTTTGTTTCGTTGCATTCCTTCATGCCACTTTTTGATGGTTTTATGACTTAGCGGCATGGTTCTATGATAATGTTTCATAAAGGTAAGCAAGAAAGGGTTTGTGTTAACGACTTTGAAACTATTACTTTTATATAAAAATTGTAAAAAAAGAAATATTTTTATGATATTCGTCGTTATCGTCATGATATTATGACATGAAGTCAGGATGTCATAAAACGGCATATTTTATGATTTCATGACTTGTTAGTCATGTTTTTGGAAACGGATTTTTCGCGAGTAAGTCCTCTTTTTATTATTTTCAATGCCGTGGAAATATTTTTTAGCAGCATTGAAAGTTTTTTTTATTCAAATTACAAGGTGTCAGTTTTTATTGAGTACATGTAAAAGAATAATAACAATAATGAAATCCCAATGGTTCGCCTCACTCTCCCTAGGGTATAACAAGAATACAAAAGGTTTTATCAGTTGAACGTTTACAGCGCCACCTAGTGGCAAAACTTGAAATCTTAAGATTTTTGCATACATTTGGTTAAATTTTCTCATGCAAATTTTAAGTTCGCTGAGCGCCCTCTAAGGCTTAATCGATTTTGCTCAAATTTGAAACGTAGATTCTGGAACTGCAAAACAACTTATTCAGAAGGCAACAGGGGGAATCAATTCTATTAAAGGAATGCCTATTGATCCCCAGGATCACCTCGATCCCCTCGATCACGACAAACAATTTTGAAATCTTGGGAGGAGACATGTTTATCGGAGGTCAGCAAATATGTCATAACGTGTTTTTTGAACTAAAAATTCTGATGTGATGAATCAGCTAAGTTAAAATTCACAAATAAAAAGAAATTTAAAAAAATAATAAAAATGCTGGGTATGTTCCTTATGCAGAAAATTCATGCATCGTCTCTAGACGAATAAAACTTGTTGTTTACATTTTGCCACAAAAAAAAGTGATTTATTTAATTAGTTGCACAGTTTTTGTTGCATTCTGAAGCAGTGAAATCCACCTTTGATGTGCTACAGAGCGTTTGTGGGGTGTGAATTTAAGGTTTGTTCAACAAGTGAATCTGGCGAAGTGAAAATTGAGCGATGATGAAGAACAATTCGGCTAGCTGCTGCTTTAGTGCGGTTGCCTTCGTCGTACGTTGAAACGTGCAATTTAGTGAAGTTATTCGATTTCCTGTGCCAAAGAGGCTGGTTATCGATAGTCTTCATCTTTTTGCTTACAAAGGTAGGTTGGAATATCTGTAATGATTTGCTATTTTCCGTCTGATGTGACGGGAATTAGCGCGTATGACGAAGTAAATGTTTACTCTAATGTTAGCAATGTTTAGTCACTGGCTAATACGGAGGCGAAATGCTGGTAATACTTTCAGATATTTGAGAATATTCCGGAAAGCATGTAATGCTGAGTATGCGAGCTGAGGATATATTTTGAAAGTTATATTCAAACTTCTCTTGGGAGGTATGAGCGAGAAATAATGGAAAAATTCAAAAGTTTTTGTTAAGGTTTATATTTTATAATGTGTGATATGGCTTCACAGCCCCATTCCATTCCAAACATTTGCTACGGCCCCAAAAAACATTAGGACTACAAATTATTCCGGTTGAACGCACTACCTCCTTAGAATTCCACAAGTTTTGATCCTATCCTTTGATGTTTGATGCAAATTTGCATCCACAAATATACCAACGCAAATGGATTCTTGGCGACGGACGAAACCCCAAACCGACGACGACACTGGCTGAGCTGGTTGATCGTTTTCGCGCGAGGGCGAACAGGTTCTGTGCTGGCGATTCCTCTCCGAACTGAATCCACCACTGATTTCGTGTGGTTTTAAACCCAAACAAATCTTTCCAAAAAAAAAGTATGCATTTCGAGTAAAAAAATATATTAATGACAGTGGTCACCGCACCGTGACTTGTCAAGATAAATTTTCCAGTGCGCCAATGCAAATTCAGTTTTGGAATATGTCGGTGGGTATCTGGAAGGAATTGGACCGAACCGGAATCCGATCTGGAGGAGGATACCTACCTTAAGCTCACCCCGCAAATTAAGCTTTCTGATCGAATTGGAAAATCATGTTTCTGGCTGAAGCTGTCTCTCGCGGTTGTCGGGTGTCATCCGCGACACCGACCACATTTAGGGGTCTTCGTCCTCGTCCTCGTCATGGTTGGTGTGGTTTTGCTGCTCTTTGACTTTTCATGCTTTCGATTGAAATTAAGCATACTAAAGTGCAACAGTAATATGACTAAATGAGATCACTGACTAGCTGGCTGAATGACGACGATGGTGGTGGTGAGAAATTGGATGGCTGGAAAGGGAGGACGAACACGAAGTTGCACTGCTTGGAATGGCGTGGCGTAATCGTCTTGCTCAAAAAACAAGCAGCCTTCCAAATGAGTCAATAAAATACATAATGCAATACAGATATAGTCAGTAGTCCAAGCTCTTGAAGAACTTTTTTTCGTTTTTTTTAACACCAACACTGATGAATTTCTTTCACGAATTTTTCAGACTGCTATCCACTAGCCATTGACCGTTTGAATATTTTGATTTTTCAATACAAAAAAAAACAAAGATGAGTCATTCAATTGTCGCAAAGCCCTTTCACCACTGTTCTCCCCCTTATTCGGAATGATCATGTTTCCTGGGCTCCTTCTGGAGACCCTCCGAACACTCCAACAGAACCAATGAATGTCACCCGGTCCTTCTCGTCCCATCGCCGTCGTCGTCGTCGTCAGTCTGAGTATCTCAACCGGGCGCGCATTGATCCAGTTTGGATTTTCGAAGGTGGGCGAAACGAATAAAACCGCGACGATGTGATGGGTGGAAATGGCTGCGTTGTAGAACAACGCCGCATTGAGTTCGACCAAGGCAAGGGGGAGAGGAGGGTTCCAGGACATGGGACATAAAACTGCATTCCGAGGCGCACGAGTCGCCGGCTATTTGTCCGTACTGCTGACTATTGTGTTCAATAAAAATAAACAACTCAAGAGCACCGAGGCTGACTGGGTACAATTGAGAATATTATGGAAAATGCATGTTTTGTGCAAATAGTTTTATGTGCCATAAAGTGCGATTCGCATTGAAGGTAACTGTTTTTTTCTGCGCTTTAAAATACAACATTCACGGGATACATTGTACCAAAAATTCTACAAATGGGTATCAGTGCTGAAATTAAATGCTATTGTTTACACTAACGGAAAAGAACGAAAAGAATATGTTAACAAAAGTACTGAAAAGAACTTTTCAAAACTTTAGTGAAGAAATGTAGTCCGTGTTGTTGTTATAAAAACGTATTAACATACCGAAACAACATAGTAATAAAGATAATTATGAATCATGGCAGGATTAGTTTGGTTGGAATCAATCCATGGTAAATAAAATAGACAACATGAATCGAGCTCACCAATTTATCCCAAAGCATTGATCTTAAACTTAAAAGACAATCATTAATAATGACTAATGATAACTAATTATTATCGAGATTTTCAAGGTCGCATATGCTCCTGGGCTTCGCGGATGATATCGACATCATCGGGATCGACCGTCGGGTCGTGGAAGAGGCGTTCATACCTTTTAAAAGGGAGACTGCGAGGATTGAACTAACGATTAACACCACAAAGACCAAGTACATAATTGCTGGTGGTCAACATCGGCCCGGCCATGGTAGTGGTGACGAAGTGGTGCTAGGTGGTGAAAAGTTTGATGTTGTGGACGAATTTGTTGATCTTAGTACTCTAGAAAAGACGGATTACAGCTGCGAATCGGGCCTTTTTCGGTCTGCGAAACCAGTTGAAGTCTCGTAGGCTGCAAACGAAGACAACACTCGCGTTGTACAATACTCTGATACTTCCGGTCGCTTTATACGGCCATGAATGAGAGAAGCTGATCGGAGAGCCTTTGGGTCTTTGAACGTAAGGTGCTGCGAACAATACTCGGCGGTAAACTAGATGGCGGCATCTGGTGCCGTCGCATGAACCACGAATTGTACCAAGTATATAAAAAGATGAATATAGTTAAGCGAATAAAACACGGCAGGCAGCGGTGGGCTGGGCACGTGACTCATATGCCGGAGAAACGACAAGCTAAAACCATATTCAGCAGAGAACCAGAAAAGGACCGTCGGCTTCGTGGTAGGTCACGCACACGGTGGCTTTTTGCAGTTGAGGAGGACCTAAGGGCTCTAAACGTTCAGGGTGATTGGAAGCGATTGGCCCAGGACCGAGACCAGTGGAGGCGAATGCTTCATTCGGCGTAGATTCACCGCTACGAGTTGTAGCCCATCAAGTGTCAAGTATCAAATAAGTAACGACAAGAGAAGGAACAGCAGAAGAAGGACGACGAAAGATAGGGGACGCCAGGATTTCTTGCTGGGATTTCTCAAGCCATTCCTGAAAATGTTTGACAAATCCCAGCAAGAAAACCTGAAGAAATCATAGTAGGATAATCTGAAGGAATCCCATCAAAAATTTCTGCTGGTCTTTTAAAAGAAAATACTAGTGAAATCCTTAGATTAATCTCTGGACACATCACAAAAAGAATTACTATAAAAGTCTTTGAAGGAATAACAGGAAGGATTTATATAAGAATCCATAGAAAAACCTTTGAAGCAACCTTAGCAAACATTTCTAGAGAAATCCATTTGTGAAAAAAATTGCAAGAGAATTTCTCCAAATATTTCTTAAACATGGCATTTCTAACAGATTTCGCCAATTGTTCCTTTAGGAATTCCTCCAGGTAATCTTCTTTTATTTTCATGATGTTGGGGACATAGTACCACACCGACCATTAAGTTGATTTATTTTGATGATATCCTCTTTGTTGTGCCTTACTAACAGAATTTATCACTATAGACTAGACTCTAGAATTTATCACTAGACTAGAGGAATGACTATCCTCCCTGTGATTGACGTGCTTCCCATTGAGGTACTACATTTCGAATGAAACATAAAACTGTTTGGGATGCGAGGCCCAGATTCCCCAAGGCAGCAATACGTCCTTATCAAGATAACTGCAGCGCTTTTGATATAGTGCAACACACTCGAACAATAACAATTCCATGCTTTGGCTCTCATATTTACAAATATGACATTTATCGTCTTATAATTTCTCAAGTAATATTTGCTAGGACAGTGGCTCGTCACTTGTACAGTATAAATGCTTAAATCATGTTAATTATTATTATTATTATTATTATTATTTATTTTTTTTTTAAATGCTTAAATCATGTTAATTATGTTTTTATAACCTTAATGTTTTAGTGGCATCCGGTTAGTGGCATCTTTTTGGTGTTCGGCCGTTTGGCCTAATGCCGTTTGGCTGAATCTCGTTTGGCCGAACGCCATCTGGCCGAATGAGCAATTTAGCCAAATGCCGTTTGGTCGAATTAAAATTAAAGGAAATTAGAAGAACTTTTGACTTCTAGCTGCCAATATGATCATCAGAAGTAATTCCTTCTTTTAATTATAGGCTATTCTTTCTAATTTTGCCATTTCGGGATTAGTTGGTACTGAAACTGTCATTATTTTATCAGATATTTACCCTTCTTCGAAACATATGCTTGTCTTATATTGGTAATATTGGTGTGGAGAACAGTGACATTATCACTTGAGTTCATATTTCATTTTCGGCCAAACGGTATTCGGCCAAACGGCGTTCGGCCAAACGGCGCTCGGCCAAATGACCCTTTCGGGCAGATGGCGTTCAGCCAAACGGCATTCGTCAAATATGGCATTCGGCCAAATGACCCGGAACCATCCGGTTCAATGAATTGCTTTATTTGACGACAATCTGAAGTGTTCGATCAGATATGTTTTATTTAAGATTTTTGATGACACTGTTTTTGCTAACTGCAACTGCAGAAGTTCATTCTGTGATTTTTACTCCTCCACAAATTCCTCTTGGAGTTTCCCTAAGAATACCTGCAGGGTTTCCTCCAGGAATTCCTCATGTGGGTCCTCCATAGACTTTTCCTAAGATTCCTCCGAGAATTCCTCCTGGTATTTATCCCAGAATTCTTCTGAGGTTACTTCTAGAAATTCTTGTTGGGATTCATCTAACAATCCCTGCTGTAACATCTCTATGGATTTCTCCATAAATTCCCCTAAAGATTTTTTCCAGGGAAACTACGGAGCAAAGGAGTGACATAAACCATCTGAACATCGTCACTCACAACGATTTCTACATATTTTGCTTTCAAGTAAATGCCGTGGTTGGTACGAGTTGTCCCTGTTATATGGCTTAAATGTGAAACCAATTTGATAAATGGTTTTCACAACCATCTTTCAAAATCGCTCTCATATCATTTTGCATGATTCTTTCATGAAATGGCTGTGAATTTGGAGACTACTCTAAACTAGACTAGGGATTCCTTCAGAATACCTTATGGGATTCTTCCACGAATTACTCTTCGTATTTTCGCTGGAAATCCTCTTCACATTCTTTTAAGAATTTCTGTTAAAATATTTCCGCAAATTATCCAGGAATTCGTGGAAGGAATCGTCTGAGAAGAATTGCTGGGAACCTGCCAGAAATTTCTAGGGGAATCTCAAAAGAAATTTCCAGAGAAATCCTCTTAAGGAACCGCAGGCTATATTTCTGGAGGAATCCCAGGTACTTCAAGCAGAGTTTCTGGAGGAATCCCAGCAGGCATTCATGGAGGATTTCTGACAGTTTCATTGGATCTGAAGGTATCTAATGGAGAAAACCATTAGAAAAAAAATATTTTTTTTGGGAAAAATCCTGGAGAAATTCATAAAGAATTCTTGGAGAAATCAATGTAGGTAAGGTGACAAAGGATATTATCGGCAGGTTTGTTCTCTTTGTCAAGGGGGTTTATGTGGGCCAAATTGCCTGAAATTTGGCCATATAACTCAGCTTGTTTAGGAAGGATTTGAAGCCAAATCTAAGATCAACAGGTTAAAAAAAAAACCATGACGAAGAGAACAAAACTGCCAAAAATACGTAAGTTCCCCTATTTGCTCTGCCATCCCAGCAGAAATTTCTAGAAAATCCCATGAGGCATTCCCGGAGTCCTTCCTATAGAAAACTGTGGAGATATCCTCTTAGAATTCCTCCTCAAAAACCTGATGGGACTTCTCTATTAAAGTTTTTTTTGTGATTGCTTTCGTTGATTCTTGGAGTCCTATACATATTCCTTCTGTAATTCTTTCAAGGATTCTTTCAGAGATTTTTCCAGGGATTATAAAAACTCTGCTAGCGATTGATCCAGATATCTATTGATTCCAGGAATTCTTGCAGGGATTTGTCAAGAATTTTCAGCCGGTACTCCTCCAGCTCTTGGGAGTCCTTCAGGAATTCCTAGGGTATTACCAGCAGTAATGACCAAAGGTACCCAAGCAAAACTTCCTGATAGCTTTTACCAGAAATTTCTAAATAAACTCCAGCAGCATTCCTGGATCCCAGCGTGAATTCCTAAAGGAATCACAAGTGGATTTTCAACAGGAATTACTGGCAAAATTCTAAGAAAATTTCTTAATTCGTCCTTTTAGAAATCAATGAAAAAATTACAGCAAGAATTTTTGGAGGAATCTCATCTGTAAATTACAGCCTGTAATTGAATAAGTTATCCCATCAAAAATATCAGCGGGTATACTAGGTTCTCACTTACTCCAAGTTTCTGAATTCCTGTGATTTCTCCATGGATTTCTCCACAGAATCCTAAGACAACTTTTAAGTAGATGAAAAGGAACCTATGTAATGCTTAACTTTTTCCGTAAAGATAATTAATTCTCATGGTTACACCACAAGGACAGTAGCACATGTCTTTTTTTATTCGGGTTTGCATGAATCCCTTTAACCCTCATCAAAGTATCGTCCTTGTGATCCTTAGATTCACCATAACCCGGTGCAAGAAAAGTACAATAACAAGAAAAGTGTATGCCCTTGCACATATAGAGATTATATAGCAACACCTATAGGGAGATGTGCATCATTGTTTCGTGTAGTGGAAGATGTTATGGTCAACTAGATTCTCTAGAAAAGTGAAGTATTTTGGTGCACAGGAAGGACTTCCACTAGAAGCTCAAAATTTACATAGAAAAGCTTACGTGATTTGAAAATAACCGATATTGAAATTGACTTAGGGGCTTAACACAGGGAATGTGTTATGAAGTCCTTCGTGAGGTCCATTATAATACGCCAGAGTACTATTGATGGATGATGTTCTTGTTGAGGCTGTTCAGCAGATCATTGACAGATAACGATATCCATTACATTCCAGATAACGATATCCATTACATCCAGATCAGATAACAGATAACGATATCCATTACATTCCACTTAATGCAGTTATGGTTTCTTTCAACCATTGTACATTTTTCCTACCGGATTGGGCCACCCTATGTTATTAGAACCTTAATCAAACCACAAAGACTGCAATGAAAACTTACACTTTTCGTCTCGCAAGGTTGACGACTTCAATCTGCCTTCGCTGAATAAGTCCACTCTCCGAATATCTCTCCTCGCCTGGTGTTTGCTATTTTCAAAACAATCCACTTGCCGCACTTGGCCGAAACCATTCACTGCACTAACAATTCAGCCAATTAGTGTAAACATCCACCGAACTAGCCGCTCGAGCAAATTGTTTGGGAAAATTCTTCACACCTCTTACTAATGTGGCGATCGATCGCTCCGCGATCGTAGCCCACCACACTGTTCACACTTTGAAAACTCCAAGTATTTACAAAACGCCTTCACTCCCGGCTTTTTGCCTAGGTATTGATCGATACCAATTCGAAGCAAACCACACTCACTGCATGTATGACGACGACGATCACCAACCACTAAAATCGTCTGCCTGCTGCTGCTACTGCACATTCATTTGGTTGCGATGGTTCGATGGGTTTTCCTTCTTCTGTTTTCTTCTTCACTTCACTTGATACCTGTCCGGCAGTTATGCGGTGACCGTATATTGCTTATGCATGTTATAAGCACAAAATAACACACAGAATGTGGAACAAAAACAGAGCCCCAACAAGAATCGACTGCGAGCGATGACAACTGAACTGATGCGATTGCAAAATACGTCCACCTCGCTACGGGACACAAGAATTCGTTATTCAGCTCCGTATGATTCACATTCCTTCACTGCGCACCAACGATCACCACCAATACACGGTGTCACTGAGAATCGGCGATCACTGCCGAACGATTCGGCGGCCGCGAAATTCCACCTTTGCACGAATTGTTGTCGCCTTCAAACGCACAGAAAAAGGGTTTCGTACTTTCGGACGCGATCAAGTCGCGATCGCGGCCCTAGGTTCTCTTCTAGGTTCACTGCCACTGCCGCAGTCCAACACTCACACATGCGCGCACGCATCCAACATCAAGATCCATTGCCCGCGCGGAGGCAGCAGCGCGATCGCGAATTTCACGTTCTTGAGTTTTGCACACACCGTTTGTTGGATTTCCTTCTTCAGAGAACAACGATCACACTCGCCTACCAACACTCACATCTTCGCGCGAACCCTCCTGTGGCCACAGGGCTTCTGCTTCCAACATTCACTTGTATATTCTACTGCCATCCAGGTATGATGTTATTGTGCGCGATGGCTTCTTCTCTTTCCAAGGAAAAGATCGACTTCCATCATCACGACGACGAGACGCAGGCAACAACCCGTTCGCGAAGAACTCGAGAAAGATTCCGGGCAAAAACAAGCACTCTCCGATTGATCGTTCCACACGGAGCACACACAAGAAAAGCAAGGGAAACAAAAGGTGGAAAGAGGTGAGAAAACTGGACTTGTTGCTGCAGCCCGGTGTCTCTACTTGGAGAACAGGCGGCGATGACCGATCGACCGGCCGTCCGCACGGAACACACACGTCTCTTCCTCTCTATCTTTTCAGGTTGTGGTGGCTTGCTGGAAGAACGCAGAGCCGATGTCGACGACGGACGACTACGAACGATCCTACAACGACGACGTACTACCGAGAACTGAATGGAACCGGAGCCGGCTCCACGGCTGACAGGCAGTCGCCAGTCGGTGTTTCTTGCATCTCCTCGTGTGCGCTTGCGGACGACCAGCCAGCCGGACCGGACGAAACGCAGATCGGTGGTTTGCTCTCCGCAAGTTCGCATGCAGATCGATGGGAGAGCGGAAAGCTCTCTCCGAAGCTGTGGGGGATGCGAAAGCTCTGACTCGCTGTGGGTGGGATAATATTTTTATGTTTGTTACATTTTTTATAGATTGTTATTATTATAATCATTATTCACAAGATTTTGAAGTGCCCAACGCTGGTGCACTTCGTTTTTTAGACACTATCCATTTGGAGCCATAGAATAACATATGACCCCTTAACGTTGTAACGTCACGCAACTAGGATTTGGGAGCTAGTAGTGGACCCACTATCCGAAATTAAATTTTACTTCTAAGACCGTCAAACATACTATTACAAGTTTTATTTTTGTGTTAAATGTGCTATTTTAACTTGAGTCGCCGGATGGATTTCGTCGTGAAGGTGAGTGTGTTCGTGTGTCGGGAATGTGTTTTCCGCGCCCCCCCCAATTACAAACATTCCATCCTGCAGCCTTTGGTGGAGTCGCAGCGGTAAACGCGGTCTTTCACAACAAAGGGTGCTACTAACATTCCTTCCCTCTCCCAACCTGACTGCAAGGACGTGGCCGGCGCTGTTATTGCACCATTAAAGAGAGTCTCTGAAGCGTGCACAGTGAGAATGTTGACCACTCCCAGTCAATTATTCAGTTGATTCAGTGTGCAACTGTCAATGGCTCGGGTCAATCACGGAGTAGCAACCATAGATATGTGCAGTCAGTCTAAGCTAAGCTAAGCTAAATGTGCTATTTTAACTTGTAAATATTCCTCTAGAATTAATGCACATTTATAGGCTCTGGCAGAATAGAAGCCCGCAATCCTATTTCGATTGCCAACTGATGGACCAACAACATTAATGAAACCTCGTCATCCTGTCATCGGAAATTGTTATCCACTAGGCACTAGCGTAACAGGGCAAAATATACTTGATTTATCGACTGTTAGAATTCACACAATTTTTGGATTGGCATGCAGTCATTCAAATCAGAAGGAAACAGATTTTGTCTATTTTCCGACGTTTCGGCGCAATGTATTTTGCCTTCTTCTTGGGATCACTAAAATGTTTAATTTGTTACATTAATTGTTTGTTGTATCTGTTGTTTGTTATTCACTTACAAGAGTTCTGTTTTTTGTCATGGGGTGGTTTGATCTAATTTTAAATTGTCGTACTTTTTGATTACACATCACTGTTTTGAGAACGATCAATGGGACATATATAAACAAAACAAAATAAAAGGTAATAAATAAAACGAATCCCATAAATTATCATATTACTGGTTTGAAATTATCGTTGCTTAAACTAGGGTGCACTACTTCGGTATTCTGTTTCATTACTAATGTGTAGTTTTCTTTAAGAGTGACTAATCTGGGGTGGGCAATCTGGTTGTGTTTGTGTTGATATATCTACTTCTATTCCTAGTCCTAATCGTGTGTATTTTGTGTATTAGTCCAGAGAGGGTGGCATTCAATCTGTCCGTATCTGTGCGTTTGTTTATGGTGTTGTTGTCATTACTAATGTGTATCATTTCAAGTATCGGTAAAACGTTCTTCTTGTATGTCTGGTCAACTATTCGCGTGAAGTCATATTTAAACCCAAAGTATCTAAATACCAAGGTAAGAGATTCCCGCTAATATTCACGGATTAGTGAGAAAAGGAAAAAAGCAAAAAATAGTTATGAAGTTTGCGCTGATTTGTATGGGCGCATCACTATTTAGCAAACTTTCTTAAGAAATTAAGCATTCTCATCATAGAAGCAATTATTTAATTGCATCTCACTGGATTAAATGTGACCTCCATGCAATAAAACAGGAAATATTGCCATTTGAAAATCGGTAACATTTTTTTTGAATTGGTTCTAAACATATTTTTTCAGCATTTAGAAACATCCAAACTAATAAAACTTCACAAACTTTGCTGAAATAATGACATTTTAGTGTAAAAACACCAACTTTTCATAACTAACGCAGATGTGTTGGTGAGTCTCATTTTTTTACATTTGCGGGAATCTCTTACCTTGGTATATTTAGATACTTTGATTTAAACCTATGATCGTGATCAATACAGTGCGCCAGGAGAGCAGTTTTTTCTCTCAGTGCTCTCACTGGCTCATCGGTGTATGTGAGTCCCGAGCCTAAGAGGTTTTCAAGTTGATTGAGATTGCTACGATGACCAGACAATCTCTTCGTGAGAAGATTGCTGGTCATGCCGATGTAGCATTTCTCACAGTCTCCGCATTGTATTCGGTACACTACGTTGTTTTGGTGGTCCATGGGTACCGGGTCTTTGATGCGTGTGTAGAGGTCTCTCACTGTGTTGACACTGGTGAACAGAACCAGTTATCTAAAAAGTTCAATAGACTAAAAGAGATGGCGGTGTCAAAAAATCAAACACAAACACCAAGCATGAACAGCAAGGCAATCCTGAACACTACCAGCAAGACGATTCCACCAGAAGCCGAAATTATTCTCAGCTTAAGCCCCAGCTTTGCACTTCCTTTCCGCAATTTCAATCAATATCCACTCTTCCATCTACTTGCCGAAGCAGAAACGATCTTGAAGATTGCACCCTGCAAAACCATCCAAGACAGAACTCGATGCAATATAACCAATGCCATCCTCAACTTTGTCAACAAGATAGCGAATGACCCGAACGATAATCCGCAAACGAAGTTCCTAACACAAGCATACAGTACAACAACGAAGTTCCTCAAAACGAACCCCGATATCTGTGTGTTGCCTGCTGACAAAGGTAACAGAACGGTCATTATGTGGACCGCAGACTACGAACAGAAAATGCAAGAGCTGCTCAACGACGACAAAACGTACAATCGGATCCGAAGAGACCCCACGAACAAGTGCCAAATCGCCAACAACAACATCGTCCAACGCCTCCAGAATCTAAAACTGATCGACCACCGCACAGCTGCCACCCTTAAAACCACCACCTCCACCACCCCACGGATATACGGTCTCCCGAAAGCCCATAAACCTAACCTGCCCCTCCGCCCCGTTGTCCCTGGAATGACAAGCCCCAGCTACGAGTTGTCCAAATTTATTGGTAGAATACTACAAACATCTCTG